>NC_056739.1:1749714722-1749879722 GCF_019279795.1 Protopterus annectens
AATAAATAAATAAATAAATAAATATATAAACGTGTACTAGATATATTTTACTAAATGCCTAACTCTTGATTCATTCCATTAGGCTTTAAAGTATGAAACTTGAAAATCATTCTAGTTTCAAGTTCCAATAATTTTACTACTATATCATCTCCCCTTTGAAGGAAGGGCTTTCCCAACACACTAAATATTAAACTGTTAGAAGAGCTGCCATGTTTCTCTAGAAAGTGCTTAGCAACAGGGCTGACCAAATTTTGGTTCCTAATATCTTTTAAATGCTCTAATATCCGTACCCTTACCATTCTTTTTGTTTGTCCTATATACCACATATTTTTACATGAACATCCCAAAATATACACTACCCCTGTTGATTTACAACTAAAATAATGTTTACAAATAAAATTTACTTTATTGATAACACTCGGGTTCCTAACCTTTTCACAAATATTGCAAGAACCACAGGGATAGGTGCCTAACTTTGAAATTATCATGTTCTCTTTCCTTTCAATTAAATTATTATTTAACAATTCTTTAAGATTTTTCCCTCTTTTGTATGAAAACGTGATATGTTTGGGGAATAAATGACCAACAGATTCATCCTCACTAACTAGATACCAATATTTTCTGACCAATGATACTAGTTTGTCAGAAAAGGCTGTAAACTTGGTTACATAGAAAAGCTTTTCAACATCTTTATTTTGTTCCATAGTGGACTCTTCATGTCTAAATTCCAAATTTATCACATTCACCTTCTTTCCTAGTAATTTGTCCCTGCATGCTGATAACTGTGTTTTATTATAACCTCTTTCACTCAACCTCAACACAACTTTATTCAGTTCATTAGCTTTTTCACTAGTATTACTAGTGTGGTCAAAAATTCTCTTAAATTCACCATGGGGCAGTGCCTTCAATAGATGATCAGGATGCATGCTAGTCGCATGCAAAAACATGTTAACTGAAGTGGATTTTCTAAAGGCCTAAATCCTATATCTTCCCCATTTACAAATAGTGACAGATCCAAAAAATTGATCTGTGTTCTATTTAATTCATAAGAAAAGGAGATATTATGCCCATTACTATTTAATGCCTCAAAAAATTCAAATAGATAAATGTTTTTTGTGTATTACTGGCTGGCTGTGTGTCTTCATTAATATGTCTGGCACGCTGCCGTGCTGCTCCTAAATGGCTGCTTCTGTGCAGGACTAAGCTACTCCTGCACGGAAGAATAGTAAATCCAGGGGATTATTTATACAGCTTATTCATAGCAGATGCACATAGCCAGCTCCATGCATTGAGGAACAGAACCCTAACAATGACACAGGCAACCTAAGTTCTATTAGACATTTGGGTGCCTGCTGGATCTGGCAAGCTGAGGGGATGAATAAAGAAGTTATGCCTGCTGGCTTCCTGTTAGGGTGAGGGCTGGAGTAGATGGGCTGGTTGTAGGCATGGCCAGTGTTATAATCCCGATGGAGACTCGGTTTCAGAGTGGCAATAACTATATGCCCAGGAGAGAGTAGGGGCAATCCTATTCTTGAGTTTGGGCCAGGGATGCTCCTAAGAAGATGCCTCATGCTACAGCACAGCCCAAATAATTATACCAGTACACAGAGGCAGGGCTAGAAATCAAGCAACCTTTCCTCCACAGTACCTTTGGCAGCTTTCTGGCCATTGTTTCACTAGTACTCCTGCATCATCAGCTATGGGGCTGCTGCTGACCTTAGCTGGTGGATTATCTGGTTAATGATGTATATACGGGGAGGTGGAGTGACTCATAAGGGGATAATGTACTGCAAGGTGAATGTTCATCCCTAACGTGCATTACAATTAGAATAAAAAAAAAAGAAAAAGATTTGTAGTTGCTACACAGCTGTCACATATTTACAAGGTAGCAGAGTACTGTAGGTTACCTGGGTGGATAGCTATGGTTAAGAAAATTTGTGATGGCCGAGAAAGAAAAACATACTATACATATCAACAGTGTGGGAAGCCATAACACATTTTTGATTTAGCAAAAAACAAACTTCAGATAAAATTGCCAAGATTCTTTCATAGTCAGTATAACAGTAATTATTTGCTTGCATTTAATAGTGACTTTAGATTTTTCACACTTCAGCTCAAATTGTCATCTTTATTGCTTTTTCAAAGTAAGTTCACAGAAACTAAGACAAAGTGTGTGCAGAAAATCACTTTGTAACATTTCTTCAGGTTTGTTTAAAAAGAGTAATTATGTGATGTGATTAAGTTATTTAACATATTTACTACTAAAGAGAAACAGTCTGACTTAGCACAGTATTCAAGATCCAGCAGTACTGCGAACTGAAAAAGATTTATGTTACACTTGGCATTTGGTTTCACCAAAAATCAAAGAAATCAAGGCTTGTAACAATCCATTGATTCATACATGACTGATCTAAGGCACAGAGCTAAAGTTTGTGAGTTTGGTGATTTCCAAGATTCACTGCTGAGAGACATAAGTATGTGTGCTATAAAAGAAAAGAAAATGAGAAGAAAACTTTAGTCTGAAGCAGGTTAAACACTGGAAAAAAGCTGCATGTAGAGAAGCAGAGTTAACCTTTATTTATATAAGAGAACCTGCTTATATGTTGTGCAAAATTCAAATTAAACTAAAGTCTGTTGATTGCAGACTTGAGTGCTGCTGTTAAGTTAAAGTCAAAAATAAGAACTGTTACTAATTGTTTGGCAGCAAAGTAAGTTTTAGGATACACGAGACTGAGGACATTGTTCAGAATGAAATGTGTTCAGTTTTGCAATCACCATTTGTTTTAGGTGTGGTTAACAGCATAGTAAAAAGTCACATCTAGATCCAAACAGAGAGTATCATAACTGAGCAAGCTTTTATATATATATATATATATATATATATATATATATATATATATATATATATATATATATAAGGGCAAAACATGTTTTACAGTTTGTTGAAGTCAGTACTTAAATAGCAATGCAGATGACAATTTGCCCAGCCTCAAAACTGATCAGTTTACCAAGCAATGATCAGTTTATGAGTGCTGTTGACCTGAGTATTAACACTATGAAAAAAATACCATCACTGAACCCAAGAACTCAACAAGTACACTAATGTAAAAGTCAGCAAACTGAGAAGTTGTGTATAAATGTATCATATTTAAGTTAGATATGGATATGAGATAGTGCATGATCATTATTCAGAGCTAGTTTAAAAAATCAGGCTTATGAAATTCAGTGATTCTAATGCTTCATTACTGACATATTTGAGGCACAGTATGAAACCTTTGGATCAAATTATGTTGCATTTTATGTTCGAAAACAAGACAGAACAGTGTGGTCTTTTAAGTCAAGTCTAGCATAACTGGAAAGTCTATCTGTGAATTGCTGGTCATGATTCAGTGAACTCACAAAATGTGCAAATGCAAGATTAGTGTCCTAGACAGCACACAACAGTCAGAGGCAGTGATTTGCACAGTTGCAGAAATAAAAGATCACCCAGCTGTAAGAGACAATGATTCAAGTATTGTACAAACACTTATTCATGCATTTATGCTGAATAAAAATAAAGATATAGGAAAGGAATGCAGTATGTATTAATGTGGGATCACTAAACAAAATTAGACATTTTTTTCTGAATAAATGGGTAAACCCAGTGTAAGTACATTGATTTCTGAAAAGCATGAAGACCAAACCAACACTAACAACTAAAGGTCTAACTGTGCAAAATAAATGTATAAAAAAAACAGCAAAGCACAGTACAACCACCACGGCAAGCAGCATAAAAAATTCAAGGAGACTAAATGTTGTTGCTGTTGTTTTTCTTTCGGCTTTTCCCGGTTAGGGGTCACCACAGCGGAACTCCGTTCCGCTAATGATTGGTAGTCGATTTTTTATGGTGCTGAGATGCCAGCCCGATGACCAACCTTCAATGAAGGCATGCCCATTCACACATGTCTTTCAAATGCCACTCGATCACGGGGAGGACATGCAGACTCCACACAGTAGGCGCTCCAGCAAAAATCGAATGGGAGAACCTCTTGCTGTGAGGTGACAACGCTACCACTGCACCACCACGGCTTCCTCAAGGAGACTAAATAAGACTGCATTTAATAAAAACACTGTGCCAATAGTTATGCAAATTTAGTACTAGTGGATTGGGAGTCCAATGTGATTTTTTCTGAACACTTTTATAGATCAAATTTGATTTTATATAAGCGCTTTGTAGATGATATTTCTATTTTGTGGAGGGGTACAGATGTTTTACTACAGGATTTTGTCAATTATTTAGATGGCAGTAGTACATATTTGAGATTCTCTATGCATACTTCCAAATCCAGCATAGATTTTCTTGACACAACCATTTCCATTAATGTCACTGGAAGGGTTGACTTTTTAATGTATAGGAAGGAATGCAGGAAGAATAACTTGCCTGATAGGACAAGTATGCACCCTAAGAGGGTTTTTGGAAATGTTATGAAAGGGCAATTCCTGCGTACATCTAGGTTGCACACACAGGAGGATGATTATGTACGGGCTAGGGATAGATTGGCGAATGAACTAGCAGATAGGGAATATCGTAAAAGGGAAATAGAGCAGAGATTAGAGGAGGCGGATAGTCTAAGGGATACCGTGGGTACCCCCTTTTTGAATAGGGGTGCGTTGTCATTGCGTCCTAAGGTGAATAATAAATCTACATCTACTTTTTGTTTGAAATACAGCAGTAATATTAATTTAGTTTGTGATATTGTCAAACAGAATTGGGCTATACTGTGTTCTGATGACACCATCTCCAAGGTAGTAGGGGATGCCCCTAGATTTGTTTATAAAAATAATCTGACTCTGAAAAAGGAACTATGTTATAGACCATTTAGGAAATCCTATAGTGTATCCCTGAGGTTTGAGACATTTCCATGTAGGTCCTGCAAAGCCTGTAAATATATGTCCCGAACCAATACATTTGCACATCCTATAAATGGTAAGGACTATGTTTTAAGGTACATGCTGACTGCAGGACAGCTAATTTAGTGTACCTTGCTACTTGTAATGACAGTGAGTCATACTATGTGGGTAAAACTAATCAGAAATTGAAGGATTGTGTCCTGCAGCATGTAGGGGACATAAGGAGAATGAGTTGTTTAAGTGCCCTTTTTAAACATGTTAAAGACCATAGCGGACATTATTTTAAGTTCACTGTGATAGAGGTTATACCAGAGTCTGCCAGAGGTGGGGACATAGTCAACAGAACAGAGTGTGTGGAGATGAGGTAGATTGCCACATTACAGGCACATAGAACACCAGGATTAAATTACAATGTTCCTTTAAAGCCAGCATTGAAGTTGAGGCCATTACGTCATTAACTGGCCCAGCTGTTTGATAGGGTAATTTCTTTTTGAATGTGCTTTTTAAATGTACTTGTTGGTTTTTGTATACTGAGGATCTGATGAAGCATTTTTATGTGAAAGTGGTTATCCTGGTTTTTATTAAGTACAGTCTTATTTAGTCTCCTTGAATTTGTATGCTGCTTGCCATGGTGGTTGTACTGTGCTTTGCTGTTTTCTTTATACATTTATTTGGCACAGTTAGACCTTTAGTCATTGATATTAGTTTGGTCTACATATTTATTTTGGTGCCTTTACTACGACCCATGGCTGAGGGCAGCACTATGGCTCTGGATGGTCGAGCATCTGGGAAACTACAACAGCAATATCATTTTGAATGGTTGGTTCATGCTGTGAATAACCCTTTACTTACAACAGAGTTTTGTTCTCCTCCCACTGTGCGAGAGGATGCTGCTGAGATGGAAGCTTTTAATACTTTGCTTAAGGAGCTGGAGAATATTGTTTATAAACTGAAAAGAGCACAGTGGCAGAGTCTACACTCTGAGGCGTGCCTTCACTATAAAGTTGTACCTCGAGGACTTAGAGTTTTGCGGATGCCCACATATGGGGATACTTTCCCCGAGCTACTGAGTAAATAGCAAAGTCTCAATTTGGAACTGAGTTTTAACTATTTGCGTCTAATGAATGATTTCTTTGCATCTATGGAGCAGGAACTTGTTGAAACTGCTACTAGTTTGCAAGAGACCTTGTCTGTTAGATTTCATGGTGAGCCATATGTGGATAAAATTGAGACTCTATTTATAAATCTTGCTTCCTATGATGAGCATTTGTCTCTCCTGAAGAATAAGAAACTCAAGAGAGATATGAAGGACTTTAGAGATGGCCATATCTTTGCATGGCCATGTTCTGTTACCAGACAAGTAACTGTGGACAAAGATAATCTATGATCTAGTACTGATCCAGTCAGAGAAGTGACTGATACAGTTGAAGTTGCTGCAACGGAAGAGATGAGAGATCAACCGGAGTTGGGATATTCCAGAGAGGCAGGAGCTCCTAATCATGAAGGGACTTTTATGACTGGTAGCAGCAATATAGAAGTTCATACCACTGATGGACAAGGAGGGGCTAGACCCAAACAAACCATGAATGGGTCCTTTACTTCTACAACTTCTTCTTTTTTGCCAGCTGCACTTCCAAATTTACTGGTTCCCTTCAAGCTGCTGATAAACCAATCAGTGACGTGATCTGTGAGCAGAGGACGCAAACAGCGGAGGCCGTCCAAGCAGAAGGGGATGGGAATTTGGCAGAAGAACAAAAATGCTGATAGTGAATATTTCTTCGACTATTTTAACAGAGGCTCAGTAACATGTACTTGAACGAGGACTCTCGTTCGTATCAGCAAGATCAGCACAGGTTAGTGATGTGTTAATACACTTACGCAAATTTACCAGGGATGTTGCACTTAAAACTATATTTCATAGGAATTCTCAGCCCTTTGATGGGGGTTTGAGGAAGCCTAGCTCTTTCAATCCCCAGCTTCCACCTGTACTTGAGACCTTTGTTAAGGTCTGTGAGAAAGATATTTATGGTGCTTTGACGTGTCCAGGTGGTAGAAAGTTTTATAATTTCACCAAAGAGACTATATGGCTTTAGAACAGCTTAAACTGAATCTGGATATTTGTATATGTCCCGCTGATAAGGGTTGGGCGATTGTAGTAATGGATACTATTGAATATTTATATAGTATGAAGGAACTTTTGAGTCAACTGGATACCTATTTACCCATTACTAGATATGAGACTAATGGCTTTATTAGCAATATACATGTTCAATTGCATGAGTTTTTGATGTCAGATACAATAACTAAGGAAATGTATGACTTCATGATGGTTGAACATCCATTGATTCCATCATTCAATGGCCTACCAAAGATACATAAGGCCAGGTTTAAACCACCCATGAGGCCAATTGTGGCCGGCAAAGGTTGGGCCACTGAGCCCCTTTCTATGTTTGTTGAACATGAACTAAAACCTTATTTGACAAAGGCCCCAGCATTCTTGAGAGACACAGTAGATTTCCTAGTATGTTTTGGTGAATGTATTCGTGGATTCGACTTGAATGATGGGACTTATATGCTAGTCACACTGGATATTAATACGCTATTTACAATTATACCATATTTGTTTGGAGTTGACTCAATTAGAAGTTTTTTAAATAGAGTTACTGCTTTAACACATCAGCAGATTGAGCTTATTTGTGCTTTACTTGACCTAATATTGAAATACAATGTGTTTACATTTGATGGTACTTCTGCTTTACTTGACCTAATATTGAAATACAATGTGTCTGCATTTGATGGTACTTATTATGTGCAGGCACAGGGTGTTGCCATGGGCAAACCCTGTTCCAATAGTTATGCAAATTTAGTACTAGCGGATTGGGAGTCCAATGTGATTTTTTTCTGAACACTTTTATAGATCACATTTGATTTTATATAAGCGCTTTGTAGACGATATTTTTATTTTTTGGAAGGGCACAGATGTTTTGCTACAGGATTTTGTCAATTATTTAGGGGCAGTAGTACATGTTTGAGATTCTCTATGCATACTTCCAAATCCAGCATAGACTTTCTTGACACAACCATTTCCATTAATGTCACCAGAATGGTTAACTCTGATGTATAAGAAGGAATGCAGGAAGAATAACTTGCTTGATAGGACAAGTATGCACACTAAGAGGGTTTTTGGAAATGTTATGAAAGGGCAATTCCTGCGTACATCTAGGTTGCACACAAAGGAGGATGATTATGTACGGGCTAGGGATAGATTGGCAAATGAACTATCAGATAGGGGATATCATATAAGGGAAATAGAGCAGAGAGTAGAAAAGGTGGATAGTCTAAGGGATATAGTGGGTATCCCCTTTTTGAATAGGGAAGCAAAGTCATCACGTCTTAAGGTGAATAATAGGTCTAAATCTACTTTTTGTTTGAAATACAGTAGTAATATTAATTTAGTTTGTGATATTGTCAAACAGAATTGGGCTATACTGCGTTCTGATAACACCATCTCCATGGTAGTAGTTGATGCCCCTAGATTTGTTTATAAAAATAATCTGACTCTGAAAAGGGAACTATGTTATAGACCATTTAGGAAATCCTATAGTGTACCCCTGAGGTCTGGGACATTTCCATGTAGGTGCTGCAAAGCCTGTAAATATATGTCCCGAACCATTACATTTGCACATCCTGTAACTGGTAAGGACTATGTTTTCAAGGTACATGCTGACTGCAGAACAGCTAATTTAATGTACCTTGCTACTTGTAATGACTGTGAATTATAGTATGTGGGTAAAACTAATCAGTAATTGAAGGATCGTGTCCTGCAGCATGTAGGGGACATAAGGAGAATGAGTTAAGTGCCCTTTTTAAACATGTTAAAGACCATAGTGGACATTATTTTAAGTTCACTGTGATAGAGGTTATACCAGAGTCTGCCAGGGGTGGGGACATAGTCAACAGAACAGAGTGTGTGGAGATGAGGTAAATTGCCACATTACAGGCACATAGAACAGCAGGCTTAAATTACAATGTTCCTTTAAAGCCAACATTGAAGTCGAGGCCATTACGTCATTAACTGGCCCAGCTGTTTGATAGGGTAACTTCTTTTCGAATGTGCTTTTTAAATGTACTTGTTGGTTTGTGTATACTGAGGATCTGATGAAGCATTTTTATGTGAAAGTGGTTATCCTGTTTTATTAAGTACAGTCTTATTTAGTGTTCTTGAAGTTTTATGCTGCTTGCCATGGTGGTTGTACTGTGCTTTGCTGTTTTCTTTTTCTTTTTTTTATTTATGAAAAGAAGTTATAACAATTCCTTCATCATATTTAAACTGACAAGTTTCTACAGTTACTTAAAATATGATACTGAAAGGATGGCAGGAAGATAAGAGGAAAGTTCTATTACTGATTCAAGTCTATGATACCTATCATCATGGAATTCATAAATCACAACAGCTGGTGTTTACATGTAAATGAATAATTATGCCAACCCAGTTTAAACAAACCTGTGTTACAGAAAGTACAGGAAGCCGATTTGTAAATTGGTAAATGTAAAGAAATGGCACCTAATGGTTTATTTTAGTTTGTAATGTCCAAAGATATTGAAGTAATGGCTAAGAATTCTCAGATCCATAATAAGTGTCACAAAACCACCTTGACATACCAGATTGTCCGTATAGTAAAGCTCTTCCCTTTCACAGAGAACCAGTATCTTATTTGTGTTAACTAATATTCCCTGTACCGTGAGAGTATCAAACTCAAAGATATCTCATCACACACTGGCATAAGACAGTTGATGCATTTTTTCTCAATGCAGTATCCCTGGTATACTTAATCAAAATAGTGGTCTACACTTTGTGAGTCAAGAATTCAAAGCTTTTTCACAACAGTGGAAGTACCAGTACATCGCATCTTCACCTGAATTAAATGGTCAAATTGAGTTATCCAAGCTGTAGAGAGCATTATGAGAAATACTTTACTTCAGTTCATAGGATTTTATCTTCTCAGTTGTTGATAGAGATGGAAATCAACCTCATGTCATTGTATGCTGTCGCTAAACAGTGCGCAAAATGATATCTGCAAGCATGTAAAATAAAGTGACTTGTTCCTCTTACTCATATTTGGGTATAACCTGTCACTATAAAGCATCACAGTATAATAATTCTCAAAAAATCAACACTGTGTTGTTGAATGTTGTTTTGCTACCACACACTGCAGCAAATAATATCTGCAAACATGTAAAATAAAGCTAAATATTTTTCTTGCTACTGTTGGGTAGTACGTCTCACTGCTGGGTATCACAGATTAGCATTTAACAAACAATGAAGACAGTGTTGATGAATGTTGCTTCCTAATGACTTTTTTTTACTTACGTTTTAGCATGGTACGATCAATCCCTTAACATGCTGTTTTCCTACACCCTTGTCAAACAGTCAAGACCACATTACTGTCACTTCTACTATGAAGGAGCAAATCCTGATCATTTTTGCTGTATGTCCTTCAAATACAAATACTCCAAAACTGTACATTACATGCAGTCTAATGTGACAGCTTGATACAAGTCTTTTGCCAGGTAGAAAAGTCCCCTCCCCCTTCACCCAAACTTAATGATACTAACTTTAAGGTTTTACAAAATTAAGGAGAAAATACACTTGTCAAAAAAGCACACAGCAATTTCATTCTAGCATGAGCGAGCAACTGATTTCTGAGATAATGATGGCTACCTGCACATGATTTTTTTTTTTTGTAAGTAGATCAGTGCAATACAATTAATATAGACACTGAATACTCGCTGAAAGGTATCTGCAAGCATACCATGTAAAGTAAAATATTCCCATTGCTTGTTTGGCTATAATGTGATCAGTTATGTATTACAAAATAGCTCTCGCCAAAGAATCAGGACCAGGTTCTTGTATGCTGTTTCCCCATGAAACTCTGCACCAATTGCTGTCTGATAACCTGTAAAATAAAGTGAAATATTCTTCTTGTTTACACTTAAATATTACTTCCCACAGTTGGTTATCACAGAATAGCAGTTGTCAAATGGAAGCTCATGCTGCTGAGTGTTGCTTCCCAATGATTCTGCATAGTGATTTAGTGTCCCCTTATCAGTTAGTACTGTGCTGTCTGCTGCTTCTCTGTGCCCTTTGTTTTTACAAGAGCATTAACAAAGTTCACTGCCCAGTATCCATATTATTTCTGTTGCTGCAACGGATAGTTTTAAGACCGTGTACAGCATGCACTGCATTTGCTTTGTGCAGCTCACCTGTGTGCATACATATTTGCATTTTGTTCTGCATTTTTGCCTACAGTACATACATATTCTGCTGCAGTCTATCCAGTGATAATAACCACGCAAACAACTTATCCCTTAGAGGTAGATTGCCAGTGCCATTCTTCTGTATCATGCACATATCTACAATGTAGAATCATCAGTCTACGTACCACATATCTTTAGGATATGAGATGAGTCTAGAGCATCCAAAGAAAAGCCACATGAGCACATGAAGAATTTGATGACTCTGCAGGGAAGACCCAGTCTCTTGCTATGAGGTAACAATGCTATTCACTGAGCAATGTTCACAATACATTATTTCATTTACAGATTCTTGTAACATGACTAGGTGACTGTCACAACACACAGGCACACATGTAAACCCCACAAACTCTATTAAATGCTTTAAAAATGCATTTTGTTTTCTGCAACCACATTACTTGCATTTGGAATCATCTAGGATATAATGTCATTATCAACATTTTCATTTTTATTATTTTAGTAATTTGGTCTTATTTTACCATGTTTTTCACTGACAGCCTTTATTTGTACACTTCCAAATTTTCAGTCTATCTTTTAATCTTGCTGTTTTCAACAGTTTGTTTTACTATGCAGACAACAATTTATCTTTTACCCTCACTTTGTTTTACATGTTGCATTTCTATTAATGTTTTGTATGATTGGGAAGAATTTGTTGTTATTGCAGTTAGTAGTTTTGTCTGACATAAACATTTACCATTTGAAACAAAAAATGTACTTGCTCAACACTCATCAATTGCATCATCCAGTGCCAAGTCAGCTATCTTTGACATATGGGCAGAGCAGTGGTGCAACAGTTAATGTTGTCACCTCACATCAAGAGGCTCTGCAGTTTGATTCTTGGCTGGGGTGCCTTCTGTGCAGAGTCTGCATGTCCTCCCTGTGTTTGCATGGGTTTCACCCGAGTATTTCAGTTTCCTCCCACATTCCAAAGACATGCATCTGGAGTATTTCTCCGCAGGCCTCCACTGATAATAGGCTCTGTCCTAGTTGTTCTTTCGTGATCAACAAATGTTAAATAAATAAATAAATAAAATAACTATTGCCTTTGAACTGATCATTTCTGATTCCATATGCCGTTGTGTCTCTTATCAGGAAATCATAGATGTTGCCAAGTATCATAAGCCCTTTATGTACAACCCAGTAAGTTAGATTAGGTAATATTTGGTCTAACTTTGATACTAAAACTGGATATAGTATTTGCATTTTTAACTTGTGCTGCTACAACATGTGCCGCCCTAATGCACTGCGATGTGACATTCATTGAAAGGTGGTACAGTACTCTCATCATCTACATAAAATCTTTTAAAACTCCTTGCTGAATGTAGGTGTATCCTCCGGGGAATTTTGAGCTGACCACTTATTTAATTGTGCAATCAATGTTTTTGAAAGACAAAATACGGGGGAAGAAGGGGGTGTTGGTGAAAGCTGCAGTCATATAACAAAAAAAGAAAAAAAACAGCCAAAATCTGTTTAAAATAGTTCAGAATGTTTCAATTTGTAGGGCCACTCCTTCCAAGACTTAATTAAGCATATACGCAAAAGATTGCTTTAGATCTCCTTGATGGTTTTATGACTTTCTAGCACCTTCTTACTAATTTCTAATATCCTCATTTGTCCTTAATGATTTTCGTAATTATAGCTGTTCTGAAGCATTTAAGGACATTTATGTCAGTATTAATTCATTTAAATTCAGGGTTCTTACACTGGACAGACATGTAAATAAATAAACAGATAAACAGACAAGTGTTGCTGTCAAAAACATTTGCTCACTGCTATGCAAGCTTCACCCAGAATTTAAATATGTTGTAATTGATGAAGCTTCAAGCCCTTTCTTAACAAATGCGCCTGATCAATTAAGCTGCAGGCATTTCCCGTCTATGAATGTAACCTTTAATAGAGCTTTCTGATTAATGAGTGCCAATTTACATAACAATTTTCTTATTATGATAATGGCTAGAATAGAATAAGCTTTGGTTGATGTAGTGGTCTAGGTCACATTTCTGCCACAAAGGACAGAAAGCAATGTATTAACGTGGAGAGCTATTAAAAATACTAATACAACAGTCCTAAGGGCCATTAAAATGCAAGGAAATTGATGAAAAGTCCTTAGCAATTAAAGAGAACTTGCTTGCAGTACACTGACAAAATGATTTCACATAGTGCTAGGTTAATTAAGAACATGTAGTTATGAGTTTCCAAATAGATGAATGCTCTGTGACACAGGATCAGACTGTGAACCCAGGGTATAAAAATCTTGGAGGAAACATGAGAGATGACATCTTCCTAAACAGTGATGAAAGACTTGAGTAACAGCTGAGTTTCAGAGTTTACTTTTGTGCAACAACTATAAAGAAAACTTTGAAATACGAAAAGCAGAATAAAATGCCAGTGACTACATATAATTGTAGAACAGTATGAGTGGAAGATGAGTACTTTGTGAAGAATGGTTACAGTACTTCTTTACTGACATGATCTATTCTGTTTCTCTACTACAACTAACTGCAAAATCATTAGTCCTGTTACTGATGAATCATTTTCAACAGTCCTTCAATCTGGAATTAGTTGATATTATGTGGAACATATCCTGATGGTATTCACTGAACCAGATCAGGCATATCTGCCTACCAAGAAAGTAACTAGGAAGTCCAGCCTATCTAGTAAAAGAAATAAAATAAAACAGAAGATAAGATGGAGCACAAGGAAACTTATACAATAAGGAAGTTGAATATTAACACTGGATTTAAGCAATCCACGAGTACAAAGACAAAATCTCACAGAACCAAATTTTGTGAAAATGGACTAACTTAATTTTTCATCTGAGAATAAAGATGCTATGAGCAAAACTTTACAATACAACTGTATTGTTGGTATTTTGTTAGCTGTTACCTGAACTGTTCAACTACTTTTCTCACTTTCTCTTAGTATTATTATTAACAAAAAAGAATGTGCTCCTGAAAAGTGAGTTGTGTTTGCAATTACTAACGATAAGCCAACTGTTGGCACCTTGGCCGATAACTAGAACCAATACTGCCATTTTGCATTAATTTTTTAGGAAAGCTTTTTCTTTGTCTACAGTGCTCATGTGAGGGAATGAGCCTCCCTCTTCCCATCACCACTGCAAAGCCCTGCATGTTTTACAAGCAAGTATGAAGAGAACAACAGTACGGTATGTTATCCAGTCATGGCTTAATGTGTAAACCACTTAAATCATCACTGTTTTAAATACCTGTAAAAGGGAAAAATCAGTTTCATTTGAATTTCTTGTTACCTATTTTGGGGTCTTAGCTTGAGATGATATGCAACAGTACCAAATCCGTTTGCATGTAGCTGCACACCTCACAATGGGAGTTAGCGATGCCCTGTATAGTAGCAAACTACCTAGAAACTATTTTTCCCTAGATGTTTGCCAGTTGAACCCTCCCAAGCTTCCCTGCTGCATTGCAGACTAATCAGCTGCACACTGCTGCACTGCAGGCAACTCAGCTGCACACCGCTGCACTGCATGCAACTCAGCTGCACACTGCTGCACTGTGGGCAACTCAGCTGCACACTGCTATATTGTGGGCAACTCAGCTACACACTGCTGTACTGTGACAACTCAGCTGCACACTGAGCAGCATCACCACACTCCTTCACCCCTAATCCTCAATAGAATAAGCCCCCTTGTTTAGTTAGTTGAGTTAGTCCTAGAGCAAAAGCTAATCCAACTTGCCCACTCCCCAACTAGTACTTATGGTTTAACCTGCTACAATGGACAGTCGGTTTCCCAACATTTCACCAGTTAGCCTTATTGACATGGACATCCTAGGGCAATGCAGTAATTGTCTCATGCATACTGACAACCACTTACTTCTAAAGCAAACAAATGCAGTATGTGATAGATGTAACTATACCATGAAGCTGGAATCAATCCTTTCATGTAACAATAAACAAGACCTCAAGCAGGTTGTCAGTACACACACCTCTCCTCTCACACAAGACAAGGTCAAGTCCCATAGACCCACCTATGCAGAGGTACTCACTAAGAGTCTATCAAAGGACCAGAGACCTCCCAAGCACAAACAGATCACACATACTGGAACATGAACAGATCCCACTTCACATAGCAATGCACATGCAAGTGTCTCAATAAATAAGTCCCTAAGGCAAAACACCTCAAAACCTAATGTCCTGGTCATATGTGATTCCATAGTGAGACACACAGATGTCTCCGTCAGCAGGCTGGACAAGGAGAAAGTCACGATTAGCTGCCTGTCAGGTGCCAGGATCTGTCAAATCACTCACACAGTGAAGTCATAGTACATGTTGGAGTTAATGATTTGAGCTGTACCGTTCTGGACTATAAGAGGAGAGACATGACTGAACTCTCAGATTATGTGTCCCAGGCTGGTATGTCCCTAGCACTAAGTAGCATTTTATCTACACCAATTGATGCCACAATACAGACAAGAAATGAGTGACTTCAGCAATTGGCTTAGTTTATGGTGTCACTCCAGGGGGATCCAGTATCTGTCAGCCTGGGAAGACATGGTTGACAGACCACACTGCTTTGCCAGAGATGGTCTTCACCTGTCTCCTCTAGACCTTTGGATACTGGAAGACACTTGCCTACCCCATAGTGCCTTTTTAGGCAATGTCAAAACAAAAAAAAATCCCCAATGTAAAGAAATCCACTCAAGACAAACTCAAGGTTATGCTGCTTAATTCTAGGAGCCTCAACAGAAAACTGCACTCCCTGGAATCACTCCTCACCTTGGAAGATGCTGATGTCTGTGCAGTCACTGAGACTTGGTTCAAGAACACAGAGAGCATCCTGGCCATACAAGGCTATAATACCTTCCATACATTCAGACCACAAAACGAGCGTAAAAGAATCAAAAGTGGAGGTGTATCCATCCTCATTAAATCCAAATGCACCTTGAGACTGTTAAACAGTATGACTCACTAGAGTTACTCCAGGTACAATTAAATATAGGTAAAACACCCTACCACATCATCACTAGCTGCAAGTTCCCCTCCATGAACCAAGAAAAACACACCGACTACCTGGACTTGCTAGAATCTCTCCCTATACAGCCAAACACTTCGGTCATGGGAAATTTCAACTATCTTTCCATAGACTGGACAACATACACAAACAAAAATGCTATGGCCCTGAGGTTTCTGGACTTTGTTAATTCAAATGCTCTGGAACAGCTAGTCTGCACCCTTACAAGGGGCTCAAATGTCCCAGACCTGGTACTCATCAACATGGGGGGGGGGGTTTACTGCATTAACCCCTGTATGTTGCCCTCTCTGGTGAAATCAGACCATAAATCTGTCATGTTTGAAGTAAAGCTCAGACTGGAAATGCCCATAGGAGCAAACAAACTGAAAAATTTCTCCAAAGCAAACTTTAGCCTACTAAACGAAGGTATAAAAAGTTTCAAACACCTTGATAACACAGCCAACAATGACTCCTATGCAGAGGAGTACACAAATGCCCTGTATAGACATTTAAACAACTGTACAGACTTAGCTGTACTTGTCAGGATCAAAACCAGGTGTTCCCAAAGAAACAGGCCACCCTGGTGGACCACAAGTATAAATAAGTTATATAACAATAGGAAGAAACTGTTATCCAAGAACAAGAGGGAACTTACTCAATAGAGGAAGAATGCCCTCCACAGCCTGAACAAGCAAATCAGATATCTTGTAAAGTCCTCTAAAACCAATTATGAGGCTTAATTAGCATCTCTAGCTAAAGACAAATAGAAAGGCTTTCTTTAGCTATGTCCGAAATCTTAAAGGGAATACCTAGCTATGTGCCAAACTGACTGTGGATGGTACTACTGACATTGAACCCGAAGAAATTGCCAACCTGCTGCAGACAGATTTGGAGCAAATTTCACCCCTATCCCCACCAGACACACCACAAAACATCCCTGTCACCAGTCCATTATCTAGCATCTGTAAAGAGCAGGTCATATCCACCCTCTCCAAAGCCAAAAACACAGCCTCCATGGTACCATATAACATCCCAAGCTGTTTACTAAACAATCTTATTCAAGACCTAGCGGGACCACTTGGCACTCTCTTCAACCATAGCCTGAGCACCGGCTTTGTTCCAGCAGAGTGGAGAACAGCAATAGTAATCCCCTTACACAAAGAGGGGCCATCAGCTGACCCTGGGAACTACCGACCCATAAGCCTAAACAGCCTTATCTGCTAGGCCATGGAAATCATCATCATGGACCTTATCAACAACGACATAGGCAACCTCAAAACTTACCTGACCCAGTTTGGCTTCTTTAAGGGCATCAACAAGGAATAGGCAAACTCAGAACTCTTGACCCGGCCCAGCTTGGCTTCTTTAAGGGCAAGTCTTGCTTATTTAACCTGGTGGACTTCATTGAGAATGTCAACAAAGCCCTGGATGAGGACAAAGCAGTACATACCACCTATCTTGACATAGCCAAGACCTTCTACACAAGTCCCCACTCAGGTATCATTGAGAAACTCTCTCATCTGGGGATTAACCCATATGTCACAAGATGGGTAGCAAACTGACTCACTGACATAACACATTTATTTATTTGGTAAACAGAATCCACTGGAGTCACCACACGAAAGTTCTCATTCAGTATAAAATCTTCTTTATTGGAAACAGAAGCACAAGCGCTTTCACGTAGCTATACTACGCTTATTCAGGTGTAATAAAACATTAAAACAGGAATGCTTATATACAAAAGCTTTTGGCGCTCAAACCAAAAAGTTAAACAGTAATTGATTAATTGTTAACACATTAACATTCCCTCCTAGTTCTGCTTAAAGAAGTAGTGTAAAACAGTCTGAAAACAATAGAAAACTAAAGCATAAACGCCATTACCAAACAGCATTAAACAGATCAGCAAAGTCTAACACTATATAGCTGCATGGGCTGACCAAAGCGATAATCTCACAACACTGTATAACAATATAAAAATCGCAATCAAGACAAGATACAGCATGAACAAAAATATATAAACAAACCATTTTCCGGTTAAAAAGTGCTTCTAAAACTTAATTACCATCTTGTTCTAAAAATCGCTGTTTAGTCACAAATAGTCCCTAAAACAACATTGCAGAAATGCAGATATACTCTACATAAAACTATTCTACGATCAAAATTGATCCAGCAAATGTAGATGGTGCAGTGGAACAGACAACAGTCCAAAAGTAAAAAGCAGCTTACTCACCTATACTATTTACAAATACGGGAGATGGTGGAACACATAACTGCCGGTTAATTCACATAAACGGCTCACATAATACCATCTAGTTCCATATATATCCAGACTTCAACGTCTACGCTGATGCTGAGTAAACCCAAAAACTCAATTATAACATCAGGATTGAACGTTAAGAGGTAAACTAGGAGCAACAACTATTTTTTAGAAAAAGAACGCTCCGCCTCTACGGACATGCGCTCATGTGACAAACCCTGTCAGAAAACCATTAAACCCTGCTGGAGTACAGAGGTGTATGCCTAAGCTTATCACTATCCAAGCGATAAGCGCACATTATTGACTAATATGCCGTATATGTACTGTAACCATTAAAATAAGATCAACTAAAACACTACAAGAGAATATAATATATATAGAAAATATATATAAAAGTAAAAAAGTAACAAAAATTATCAGGTACTCAGGTATCATTGAGAAACTCTCTCATCTGGGGATTAACCCATATGTCACAAGATGGGTAGCAAACTGACTCACTGACATAACACATTTATTTATTTATTATTTATTTTACATTTGTTGACCGGGATAGTCCAACTGGATTAATGTCCATTTTCAGTGGAGGCCCGGGGAGAAAAGCTCCAAGGTAGACAGATAAGTAATAACAAAGAAGACATATTACAGATGAGATATTTACAAATGACATAAGCAGACATGAATAGACAATATCACAAGTTCGAGTTACCCCTGGTAACAGTCAGGGGAAAAAATAATCAGTAATTTGATTAATAGATTATATACATTCATGGTGAGAGTTAGCCAGGCTTGTTACAGTGGCAAAACCAGTTTAGTGCCAGATGTTGTTTGAGTTTAGCTTTGAATTGGGATAGGGAGGAGAGCAAAGTAATGTCAGCTGGAAGGAGGTTCCATGCTCTGCCTGCAGAGTTTGTAAAGAGGAAGTCACCGGCTACATTGTTAATTTTAATTGTCTTAATTTGTAGTATGTTTGAGGATCCGAGCAGTCTTGGATTGTTCTAGGGGAGTGATAATATTTTTAAGAGCTGGTGTGTTATCTGGATAATAGAGGATTTTATTAGCCATAATCATAAGGTTATATTGGATTAGACTGGGAAGTTCTAGCCACCCAAGCTGTTTAAGGTTGATGCAATGGTGTGTTCTAAAAGGTAGGCCAGTGGCAAACCTGACAATGTGATTGTAACAGATTGAGAGTCTATTAAGTACAGTTTTATTTAGAGAGAAGGGGGGATGCATATAAAAGAGTTGAAAGCAGGTGGGAGCGAGCTATGGCAACCAAAGTTGGGGATTCCACCTCCAGCAGTAGACCAGTTACCAGTGGTGTACTACAGGGATCTGTGCTGGGCCCTCTACTATTTGGAATCTACTTCTCGGACATCCAGGCGAAAGTAGATGGCCTGTGGCTTACCGAGTTCACAGATGACTGCAAATTAGGTGCAATCATTGAGTCTCCCAATTATGTTAACATATTACAAAAGGGACTAATGAAGACTAATGATTGGTGCCAGAGTCACGATCTAAAACTAAACGCAAAAAAGTGCATCATTATCCCCTTCGGCAAAGAAGTGGCCCCTGCAAATTACATTTTAAATAGCAAGAGAGATTTGGGAACACAGGTTGACAGCAATTTAAACTTTGATCACTATGTCTCCACAGTGGAAAGGAAAGCCTTTTACATTGTGCATCTCATAAATAAAGACATCGCATCCAAGAGTAAGGATGTTATAACTCCTCTATACTCAACCCTCATTAGACCACTAATTGAGTACAATGCTCCCTTTTGCATGTACCTCACCAGACACTTGCAACAACTGGAGAGACCACAGAGGATTCTAACCAAGAAAATTGAGGGCCTCCAAAACATGACCTACACAGAAAGACTGAAGGCCCTGTCTCTGTACTCTGTATCCTAAAGGCTGCTGAGAGGCAACCTGTGCCTGGCCTACAGCACGATCTTTGACCCTGCCCTAATGGAAATCCTGCATGTCTGCAAATTAAATGGGACAAGAGTCATTCACTCCAGGGATCTCAACCTAGCCTGTGACATAAACAGAACATGTTGGAGAGGCAAATATGTCTGCCAGAGATTGCTCCTCCACTTCACATAAAGCAGAGCTCCTCAATTACCTTATTTAAGTGCAACCCTGACAACTGGATAGGAGACCACAAATTCACCAACGGAGTGGCACCTATGTTTCTCATGGACAGGGTCAGTCAGTGCTAATCACTCATTCACTCTGCTAACAACAACCACCTAACCATGGCCAACTAGGGAACAACGGTATTACATGGCTAGGCTTGTTAAGGCCCTAGGGCCATTAGCCTAGTAACCTGCTATGAACACATGAACCTATGAGAGATAGTGGAATGCCCAGTTTTTATTGGCAGCTAAACACATCTGCCTCTACAGTTTCCATGGTTTTCTATATATTCTGATATTTGGAGACGTGAGACTATTTAATAAGCCAGGAATCTGTGCACTCATGAGACAGATTTTAAAGCCGCAGAGAGCACACCAACAGTGCAAAATTATAATGTCTTCCACATTTAGACCAGCTAGTATACAGACAGGGGCTAAAGGTGGAGGTGTCTCGATTTACATAAAAAATAAATATTCCTTAAGGCTGGTCAAACAGGACAATACACTTGAGCTACTCCATGTTCAAATTACCATAGGCAAAATCCAATACCACTTCCTTGCAAGCTATTGGTCCCCCTCTCTGACCCAGGAAACCCATACCATGTATTTAAATGTATTGGAAACACTCACTATCCAACCCAATACCATATTCATGGGTGACTTCAATTACTCCGCTATTAACTGGGGATCCTATATGACACCAAATGTACAGGCACAGTGATTCCTGGATTTTGTAAACAAACTCAATGGACCAAACTGTCAGTACCCAGGGGTGCAACCATACTGGATCTGATCCTCACTAATATGAGAGAGTGCTGCACACCCCCTAGTGTAATGTCTTCTCTGGTAAGTTCAGACCACCAAATGGTCTCCTTTGAAGTAAAAACAAAACCTGAACCCTCCCAGCTAACCCTAAAATATTCAAGACCTACTCTAAGGCTAACTTCCTGCTATTAAGTGATAACCTGGCAAAATCTGGAGCCCCCATAAACCCTGAGAACACTGCTACCTATGCACAACTGTTCACAGAAACCCTATATACGTTAATAGCTGCATAGAGGCAACTGTACCCACCAGGAAGAATTACAGAACTAACTCAAAAAACAAGTTACCCTGGTGGAATCACAAAATCAATAGGCTGTATAACAGAAGGAAGAAAATCATGGCAAACTTAGGAGGTGCAGCACCCAGCAGGATAAAAGCACTCTTATCAAACTAAGCAAGCAACTCAGAGAACAAATAAAGTCTACCAAAGCCAAATTTGAGGTCATTTTTGCCTCCCAGGCCAACAGCAACCATAAGGTATTCTTTAGCTATGTCTGCAACCTCAAAGGCAATACACAATTGAGTGCAGAGCTCATTGTAAATGGAGCCACCTGTACTGAGCTAGAATATATAGCAAACCTACTGGCTGACAAATTCAGCTCCAACTTTACCCCTCTCTCTCTCCCTCAACCTTCCCTCAGGAAATATCATCAAATATAACTCCCCCTGTTATCACTAGGGAACAGGTCCTTAATGGTCTTTCTAAGGCCAAGAACACTGCATCAATGGGCTCAGACAAAATCTCAGGATGCTTTCTAAACAGCCTGAAACATGACCTATCAGGCCTTCTGGAATTGCTATTTGACTGTAGCCTCCAAACAGACTCCATGCCTCATGAATGGAGAACAGTAACAGTTATGGTTATAAGAAAAGCTCAGTAGGAACACAGACTAAGTCTAAGCACAATAATATTCCAAAAATGGATGTCCAAAAGGCTGAAATTGAGTAAAAACAGTTTTAATAATAATGAATATACACAAAACAACCTGGTGAGTGCTTTCACGGCTTACCCGTTTCTTCAAACCATTAAAAATAAAACACTTAATACCTTATATACAGATAACCAACAATTAAGAGATGTCAAGTCACATGGTGCAATCAATGATGCAATCCTCTCCTCTTCAGAGCAGGTTTTAAAGACACAGCATTATTCAGACCTGGGTATACAGTAGCCCTCAGGTCAAGAATCCATCTTAACTCAATGTATTCTATTTCATTAGCTGTATTACCTCCTCTTATATTACTACCAACTTTATGCAGAACCAAAAACTTAAATTGATGGGTATCATCTTTTTCCATCACATGTTGACTAACGCATTATTTTCTTTCCTATTGCATATATCATTATTATGCTCAAGTACTCTTTCTTGCAACGTTCAACTGGCTTTCCCAATATTGAACCCTTCACATACGATGCACTGTGCCGAGTAAACTATGTTCTTATCTGTGCAGTTAGCATAAAAGTTAAACTCAATCTTTCTCATAGTTCTAGGATGTGTAACAGAAGTAACCATCCACACATGCCTACAGGCACTACACGACCTACATATATACGTACCTCTCCTTTCAGAATGTACCCTGTCTATATAGTTCTGTCTATAGCATAGACGTTGCTCCAGGGTTTTATTGTTTTAAAAAGAGAATCGGGGATGGGGTCCAACCAGATTACCTACACTTGGATCTGTCGTAAGTATTGGCCAGTTCTTTTTCACCACATCACAGATGACGTTAATGTTACTTGAATATGTTAAAGTTACCCTATTTGCATTGCCTTTAGGTAAATGTTTCCCCTTAACTCATTGGGCCAGGGAGTCAGAGAAATATGGTCTAATCTCATTCCCAGTGACAGATTTAACCTCATTAATAGCCCTTTCAATGACCCCTATTTTGTAATCATGCTCTTAACAGTTCTATAAGTAATGTATCCAGAGCTTCTTCCAGCTTAGTTTCATTTGTGTGCAGTCTCATTACTCTGAGCACATGGTTTTTAACCACATTCCCTGGAATGTGCCTAGGGTGCATGCTAGTGTTGTGTAGGATATTGTTCTTCCTACAGGGTTTCCTATACATAACAGTGCAAATACTGCCTAGCTCATCCTTCTTAACTACAGTGTCAAGAAAGTCTATGTAATTAGCAGAATAATGCATGGTAAATGAAAGAAAGGTAGTTGTATTTTGTAGATAATCTACAAACTCCAATAGCAGATCGGTTGATCCTTGCCAAACAAAAAAGACATCATCCACAAATGGTTTATAACATTTCACATGTGAACTAAACCTAACATCTGTAAAAACTGACTGCTTTTCCCAATATGCCAAGACAATATTGGCATAAGAGTTGGCACATGCCATGCCCATTGCAGCCCCCGGTTTTTGCAGAAAAAATTCCACTTCAGAGCCTTACACTATCTATTCCTACATCATTCGGAATGACTGTGAAAAGTGAATTAACATCTAATGTTACATTGATATAGGTCTTGTAGGAACTGGTTGGTATCCTTCAACACAGTTGTAATAGTGTCAAAAAACAATCTAAGTTGCTTTTCGACATATATAGAGATGGGCTCAGTCAGCCACCCTCTCCTCAATGCTATAGGTTGGAGACGGAGGTTGACAGCATCTTTATGCATTTTTGGTAATCCATATATAATGGGTATTCTGGGATGGTCGACTGTGAAGTAGGTATATAAACCATAATCAATCTGATTCATCATCAGCAAATCATATAAATAAAAGTTAGCTCTGTTAATAATTCTAGTAACTTGGAATTTTTGCAAATTCATATAAACCTCTTCATCATTTAACATACTAGACATATTTTCACTATAACTACTTTTGTCTAGAACCACTATCCCTCCACCCTTGTCAGCTGGTCTAATCATTAAATGCTGTGCCTTAGTTAAATCATGCAAAGCTTCCATTTCTTTAGAGGTCAAATTATGAAAAGTTGCACCATTACACTTATTTGCTAAACAATTCCTTAAGTCATTCTCACATACATTCAAAAAAGCCTCTAAGGCTGGTTTAAATTCAGGAGTAAAAACACTTGATTTCTTAAAAAAGTCACGTGACTGAACTTTGTCTGGAAATATCACATTTAACATTAGATTTCTGGCAAACAGCTTCATGTCCAAAAAGACATCCATTAAGTCTGTTTTAACTGCTGGAATAAAGGAAAGTCCTTTATTCAGTACATCAACCTGTTCTTTAGTCAGTTCGAATGATGATAAATTAAAAACTAGATCACCTACTGCCGTCCTCTTCTGTCTGGTTTCATCCATTTCATCAAACTGTCTGACCCTGTCCTGGGCCTGCATTGCCAGCTCTGCGAATGCCCTTTCCATTTCTCCTGCCATATAGGCAAAGCTTTCTCTAAAAAACAGAGTTCAGCGACTGAAATGTGGTAAAGGCAGGAGCACTGTTCAAGGCTTCATTAGATTTAACCACAGGTCGAGTTTTTGGTTTAACAACCAGAGCCTGTTGATTCCCTGGAATAAAACTACTCGACATGCTGGTTGAAGACAATACAATATCTTCGCCAGTACTCAACTGACTTATTAAATGTTGTTCAGGGAGACTAACATCAGAAACAAGCTCCGTGGCTGCTAGAGCACTCCCTGAGGCTGATGCATCCACATTTCCACTTCCTGGGGTCAAAGTATCTTTCCTGTAATGTTCCTCCTTCTGACAACTTCATCCCTGACTAGGCGCTGTTCCTGTGGGAAGACCTCTGCACAGAGGGGGGGCATATACAGACTCTGGAAACTGCAGACCCATAAGTCTCACTAGTCTTATTTGCATGGAAAACCATGGAAAGAATTATCATGGAAATGATCAATAATGATAGAGTAAACCTCCAGACACTGGACCCAACCCAGTTTGGTTTCATCAAGGGCAGGTCCTGGTGGACTTCTTACAGAAGGTCACCAAAGCAATGGATAACGGAAAAAAGATTCACACTGCCTACCTTGACCTGGCTAAGGCATTTAACACAATACCCCACTCAGGCATTGTTGACAAACTCAAGAGGTTAAGTACAAACCAGCATGTCACCCAGTGGATAGCCAATTGGCTCACCTATAGGACCCATGAAGTTAAAAGTGGGGAGTCCACCTCTACAAAGAGCCCAGTCACAAGTGGAGTTCCTCAGGATCAGTCCATGGACCACTCCTTTTTGGTATTTACTTCTCTGAAGTTAAGTCTAATAATAGCTTCGGAGACAGTCCATATTCTAATCATATCTCCAAAGCCTGGATCTTCATCCCCCAGAATATCCTTAATACTACCAACTCTGCCAAGTTCAAACAACTTCTCAGGACCCATCTAACCAATAACTGGCAATGCTCTTGCACTGCCCCTGGCTAACCCAGCAACTACCTCTACTGCTTTCCCCTTTTCCTCAGCCACCTTCTCTGTCTCAATTTCCTCCACTAAATTCACCTTACTTTTCATTCCTTGATCTTCCCACTGTCTCTCCCCATTAACTCCTGTCCTCACGACTGGTTCCTCCATCTGCTAATCTCTTCCCCTCATTCCCTCCCTTACTACTGGGACCTACGATTTCTCCTTTTCTGTGCTACTTTCCCTTCTCAGCTCGACCCCCATTACAGTAATCAGCCATTCTCCTTTCTCTGCTACTTTCTTTTCAAAGCGCACCCCTCAACAACTGTAAGTCTGTACACACTTATCTTTAGCTCACTACTTAAATTATTAATCAACTATTTACTCTCTAAGACTATAAAAACATCGCTCTACTCTGTTGAACTATCCATGTCCAAACCAAAGCAGTCATAGTTAATCCATTATCTCTAGCATAAACCATTATGTTGTGTGTATTTAAATTGTTCAGTATTAATAATTCCTTACCTTTCATAAAATTCACTACTGCTTGTCTTATCTGAATTTTATAATCAGTACTATAATGTGTTGCCTCTATTAGATTGCTATAGTTTGTATTATTATTGCACGTAGCTTGGTGGGTTTTTTTCTGTACTGTACTTTGCTGTTTACATCTGTGGAACTTTTCTCCCCGGCCTTCCTCTGAAAATGGGCAATTTACCAAGTCAGACTATCCCAGTAAGCAAATCTTAAATAAAATAAATAAATAAAGGCCAATGTCAATAGTCTCTGGCTGACTAAATTTCCTGATGATTGCAAATTAGGAGCTGTCATTGAATCCCACACCAAAACAAATGTTCTCCAGGAAGGGCTGACACAGACAAACAACTGCTGCCAGAGTCATGGACTAAAACTAATGCCAAGAAATGCATAATAGTAACCTTTGGGAAGTCATCCATCCCCGGCAACTATCATATTGACAACACACTCCTTAGAGCTGACCCAGTAGTCAGGGACTTGGGGATACACATAGACAGTAATCTAGCCTTTGACCATCACGTGTCTACAGTAATGAGGAAATCATTCTATGTTGTGCAACTTAAAAACAAAGGTATGGCATCTAGGTCCAAGGAAGTCATTGTTACACTGTATTTGGCATTCATCAGACCTATCATTGTGTATGATGCCCTCTTTGGTATGTACCTAACCAGGCTTATCCAACAAATGGAACATCTGCAGAGGTTCCTCGCTAAAAGAATACAGGGCATAAGTAAAATATCCTATGCAGACCACCTCAAGGCCCTATCCCTGTATTCTGTCTTCAACACGCTGTTGAGGGGAGATCTATCCCTGGTATACAGGGCATTGTCAGACCCCACTCTGATGGACCTCCTGCATATCAGCAAAACAAACAGCACCAGAATTGCCCATTCTAAAGACTTAAACCTTGCCTGTGATATAAATAGGACCTGCTGAAGAGACAGGTATGCATCCCAGAGACTTCCCCATTGCTGGAACAAGTTCCCAATCCATATGAAGCAGAGTTACTCCCTAACCCAATTCAAGTGTAACTTGGACAACTGGATGGGGAACAGGAAATTTGTCCCTGGCTTGGCACCTGCCTCTAATGGACACAGGCAACCTGTAAATGGTTCATCTCCCAAGCCCCTGGTTGTAAATGTTTAATCTCCCAAGCCCCTGCTTATACTTATCAAGGGTACCAGCACTTGTCAGAGATTTGGGATGCATGACTAGGCATAAAACAGGTCCTTGTAGTCATTAGCCTAGTAAACATCTATGAACCTATCTAGTTAAACAGCTCTTTGCATTCCTGTGTGGTGTTAGAGATACAGTAACCTCCACACTACTAGTTACATGCAGAAGAAGATATTTTGCAAACTTTTCTCCTATGTAATTTGGTTAGGAAGTCAGATACTGATTGACATCACACAATACTGCAATAAGATCAAGGGGCAGTGGGCATCTAAAAACTTTACAGAAATAATTTTGGGCCAGCAGTAATGTTCCAATAAGGATAAAGTATTATGGATCATTAGCTAGGCAAAATATCCTGATGACTTGTTGAAACTCTGTCAAGGATGTACTTCCAGTGATCCATAAAAATATTTTGAGAAGTAAGACTGAGTGGCTGACCAGAGCCTAAGTCTGCAATGGCTGTCCAGAGCAAAATTCTACTGTAAAAAAAGAATTACAACCTATTTTATTTGCGTCAATGGAAAATAGGCTATATGCAAGGTCTGATGTTTAAAGCAGATGAAATAAGAGTGTCTAGTCAGGCAACAGACAGAAATGTGACACTTTAACAGTAAAGTGTGACTGCTGTTTAAAGTATGTATACTAAGAAAAAGACAAGGGTATCTCACACAATTCTCCTTACTTTGATGTACACCCCCAGATTTACTAATCTTCCATGCAGGACTAGTTTAGTCCTGCACAGAAGTGGACATTTAGGAGCAGGACGGCAGAGCACCATGCATATTAATGAGGCGCACTGCCTAAATGCCTAATCCTACACAGAGCGTGCAAGAGTGCAGAGGGAGTGTCTGATAGCAGAGCTCTCTGAATATACACGCCCCCGCAATGAAGAACAGCAGAAAGGCCCAAGAAATGAGTGAGACCACTCATAGTGTCCACATATCCCCACCAACATTCCCCCTGGTGTACAACAGCAAGTAAATACAAATAAAATGAACAAACCTGTATTTCTTTATTTTTTTAAAAATCCGATTAAAGCTAACTGTAGGTGCACGGGTGTGCCCATTGTTTAGCTACGGTTAATGTAGCTTAAATGGCTGAAGAGGATAACAAGGAAGATATATGCAAATGAAGCAGCATAGCAATAGTGTAGTGGGCAGAGCATTCGCCTTATAAGCTGGCATTCCCGGTTTCTTGTCCCAGTACAGCACATTCCATTTTCCACGTCAAAGCACGTTATGATCAATATTTTTGTTGCATAACCCACTAAATAACATATATTTTTGAACTGGAGTACTGCAGTAAATGCACATGTGAGGTGTCAGTGTCATAATGAATAAAGCACTAGTAAGCAGGTTTAAGCACCAATAAGCAGTAGTAAGCATATTTAAGCACTAGTAAGTGAGTTTAAGCCCGTTTGTGCGGGGGTAAGCAATGCGCACACAGGTTAAGCAATTTTGAAGCTAACTCTCTGTAAGCATATGTAACCGGAGGTTAGCATTGCTTACCCAAGTGCAAACCCGTGCAAACCCGCTTACAAATGCTCAAAAGTGCCTTAATCACTCTGTATCCAACGGCCCTTGTTCTGGCCATCAACAAAAAAAACAGCCTTGCAGGTCTTGAATCCAGGTCTCTATACACTATAGTCATAGTAGTTAACCACCAAGCCATCACAGCAGTACAGAAGAATGAGGTATAAGCAAACAAGTCTTCACTATAGTAAAATCAAACTGAACCTGTGAAAGGAATCAGTATACAGGCATATGTGCCTTAATCCACTACATAACATAAATATGTGAACTGGAGTACAGCAGTAAGCCCAGAAGTCAGGTGTAATTGTAATATAGTGTTGAAGTCCCCACTAAAACACAAGGACCCCATACAGTGTACATACACATGAATCATGGATACCAGGCATACATATAAGATATAATGAATAATAAATCAATGCCAAAAAAGTAATATAATGCAAAGTCAAATGTAAGCAATGCTAAGCATTGCACAGGCCAGCTTAGTCGGTGTAAGCAATGTGTAGGCCAGCTAACTCAATGTGCCCAGTGTTACATCCCTTTAAACAATACCAACCTTAGGTAAGCAGGTTTGCCCATAGCTTAGCATTTTCAAAACCGGCCAATCATGAAAAAGTGAGGGAAATCAGCCCTACTTAAACCCAAGAGGCAGGAATACATCTCAGAACTGGTTGTAGCTTCCCTTGCAGGCACTATGTCAGAAAGGGGAGAGGTTGTGCAGTTTCGGGTGCAGCACTGGTGCATCCAGGAGTCCAGAGTCATGGCAAGACTCCTTGTCAAAGACCATGAACAGAGACTGCTGCAGGGCCAGTACCAGGGCTCCTAATATAAGGTGGATGCCTGGGACTGTCTCGCCCGTGACCTCACCAGTGCCACTGGCATACCCCAAACTGGTGAGCAGGTCAGACATCATTATGCTGACCTGAAGCGGCGTAAGGGGGACCTCTTGGAGCAGTGGATCCAAGAGACTAGAACAGCAGGGGATGTCCCAGCTGTGTTTAAGTATCACCCCACTAAGTGTGTAATAATTGCCAGCTCATGTATATCATGGATAGGTATGGCTAAATATTCCTCTTATATCCTCCACAGTTGCAATCGAGTGGGCCGCAAAGCAGGAGGCCCATGGCAGTTGCCTGGAGAGGTTGCGATGTGAGACAGATCAGTAATACTCTTGCATGTACTGTCATAGGAAATAAATCTAAAAGTATTAGTAAATTAATTGCCTGTATAAAACCTGTATTGTTTAAGGCAAGTACTGCATACACTGGAGAATATGGCAGGAAAAGACTCATATAGTATATATTTAAATAAAAGCATAATAGCCTGACAATAAAGATCTAACTGCTGGACTGCATGTGTATACTCTGGTATCATATAGTAATGTAGATTTGCATTCATGTAATAGTACTGTTGTAATAAGCACTGTTACCCACACCATGCACCATAAATAGAATTTGTAGGAATGCCTGTATATGACTGGTGTAATCCCCAGAGGCCATTTAGTACAACTGAGAGACACATAGACAGAAAAAAGGGAAAAGGCAGACAACAAAACCTGAATAGCACATGCAACTGAGATGTGAACTGTTGTTTTTTTAGCACACACAGCCATGGTTTGAATCCTGCCAGTGGTAGTAGTCTGCATACATTATCATACCCCACAACTGTACAGATATGTCCAGAATGTCCAGTAGAGTGGCCCATATCTGTTGCCTGTCAACCTGTCCCCCTGGGAAATCAGTGGGATGATCCCAGAAGTATAGGCAGCAAACAGGAAATACAACTGATTGACACACATCTGTGAGAACAAAGCTGGCACACTAGCAACTCCCCAAAACCTTATGAGACTAAGAAGCCATGTATGTTCCATTTACACCCCCATTTTGTCAATCTGTGGCCAGAGTGTGTACAGTAACAGAGTGAGATGTATGTGCATAATACTAATGTGGAATCTGGTACTATGTGTGGCAACATTCAGGTAGTGCTAATAAACATTTCTCATACAGGTCTGTCACATACCAACACTGTGCCCAAAAATACAAGAATGATACCCTGTACTGGTACTGTTTACAGTGGTATTGTATGGCATTGTGACTGACGCAGTTGTTCTGAATAATGAGGTATTACTCACCATTGTCGCCCACACTGTCCTACAAAATATAACTATCTAGGAAATCTGTATAAGAATGTTGCAATACAAGGTCAGAATGCAAAAGCACAGGAGAATTATAACACAGAAAGCAGATAGGGGATATACAACAATATCTATATAGCACACACAACTCTGATGGGCAGTGTTTACATTGTAGCAGACACAGCTATGGTCTGAATGCTGGGAGTGGAAGTAGGATGGATACAGAATCATACCCCACAACTGTACAGATAAGACCAGAATGTCCAGTTTATGGGCCCATATCTGCTGCCTGTCCCCCTGTCCCCTTGGTAGGTCTGTGGATGATCCCAGATGTTTAGCCAGCAAACAGGAAATACAAGTGATTGTCAAACATCTGTGAAAACAAACCTGTCACTGTAGCAACTCCCAAAACTGTTAGGAGTGTAATAAGCTAAGTATGTCCTATCTACACCCCCATGTTGTCAAGCTGTGACCAGAGTGTGTACAGTAACACAGTGAGATGTATGTGCATAATACTAATGTGTAATCTGGAACTTTGAGTGGCAACATTCAGGTCATGCTAACAAACATTGCTCCCAAAGGTACGTCGGATATGAAGACTGTGCTGAGAAATAAAAAACATTATACCCTGTACTGGTACTGTTTACTCTGGTATTGTAGGGAATTGTGAGTGTTGCAGTTTCTCTGAATAATAAAGTGTCACTGATCACTGTCACCCACACTGTGCTACATAACAGAAAGCATGTATATGTGTGTGTCAAGTCACTAAAGGTTGAAGACGGCAATAGTCTAGATATGTCCAGGTATACCTGCATGTGGTCAACACATGGCCAGAGTCTGTGCAGAAAGAGTTGCATAGCTATGTGCACAACATCAACCCAAAATCTGGGAGTATGTGTAGAAACAGTTAGTTTGTGTTAACAAACATTCCTTCCACAGGTATACCAGGTAAGTGGTGTATACTTCAGGTAAAATCAGTTCAGGTATAATGATGACAACAGCCATATCACTGTCCAAACTAAGGCTATAGGGTAGTGTAGTAAGACTTGTAAGGTACAGATAACAGCACTGACTAGGAAAGTAATGTGGACTACAGGAATATACTAGTTGTTAATTGACATCTTTCTCTCCCCCCCACCATATCTCCAACAATAAACAACACACCCACCCCAACCGGTATGTAATGACTCCACTGTTCTGATAATGTCCAATTGTTTGATAAATATTTTAATTGTTCCCATGCATGTGCTATATTGAATTATTCCAACATTGGTGGCATGGTGCCATCAATGTACCTGCATGCTGTTCTTATTACCACTGTGGTCCCATATGTGCATGAGTTTTGTTTGCTATGCAGCTGTTCCGTAACTGGTGTCTGGGTTAATGGGAATATCCATGCATGCTGTTATACCTAACCCTGGAATGAGTTAACTATTACTAATCCACATATGATAAAATCTAAACACTATAGCATGTTTGGGAAGGCCGGTCACAGCGAACCCACCTGTCCCACCTCAGTTGGCTGTGGCACTGGGCACCAGCATGTCTGGGACCCAACCCGGGACCTCCCTGTCTGTTGGTCCTGCACCACTTTCGGGTGGAACTGCCTCATGGGGATGGGGTTCACCCCCCCCGGGAGTGGGCATGGACAGGAACCTGTCATCCATTGCCAGGTCCGAGTTGTGGTACATAGCAAGCTCAACCAGCAATTTGGTGATCTGCTATGCCAGCTCGAGGCCCACGTGTTGCGGTTAGAGGGTCAGCCTGGTTCTGCGACTTATCCCCCAGCACAGTTACCTTCAGGGCTGTAAAGGTGCAGTGGTGACTGCCCATGGGTGGGGACCTCAGTTGCACTGTGTCCACTAGGGGGCTCATGGGCTTCTAATTTCCCAACACCCCTATCATCAAGGTGTTTACCCCCCACTTGTCACATACTACTCCTGTATGCATCTTGTTTGTCTTGTCCATTAACCTACCCAACCTACCTCCCCAAATATACTTACTATCCCTCCCCAACATCCCACTCTCACCTGAAAAAAAAAGGGAAATCTGTTCCCAAAAAAAAAAACTCACCCCCATACAAAGCTGTTCATTTCGCACACCTGTCCACTGGACACATGTAATCTGGTCTAATTGGCATCACAACTTATTATTGTTGTCCTCACCCCCCTTCCAGGGGTTTGAGTGTCCAAATCTACCTCCAAATTCAGTGTATATGCACAGCTGTTGCTGTAGACAAAATGGGCAGCTATGGACCTTCCCCACACCCTTTCTGCACATCCCTAGCTATTTTCCCAACTGTTTTTCCCCTCTTTGTGCCCCTTTTTCACCACTTTCCTTTCCTTTTTTCTTTTCTTTTAAAAAAATTAGTGCGGGGGTAAGTGGGAGTAAGCACTTTTAAGCAACAGTAAGCGGGTTTAAGCCTGTTTGCTTGGGGGTAAGCAATGCCTACACTGGTTAAGCAATTTAAAAGCTATCTGAGTATAAGAAACTGTAACCCGAAGTTGGCAATGCTTACCTCTGAGCAAACCAGCGCACGCTCGCTTACAACTGCGCAAAAGTGCCTTACTCACTCTGTTTCAATGGCCCTTGTTCTGCCCAGCAACAAAATAAACAGCCTCTGCAAAGCTCAAACCCAGGACCCTGAATACCATATCCAAAGTGATTTACCACTAAGCCATGTCAGATATACACAACCCTGATGATTTCACAAACATATCATCCAGCCCAGTCATTCAATAGTACAGGGAATGTATTCCAACATATAGATGTATGTGTGTGTGTGTGTGTGTGTATATATTAATATCTAAACAGATACAACATATCTATATATGTAGATATATATCTATATATATATATATATATATATATATATATATATATATATATATATATATATATATATATATATATATATATATATATATATATATATATGTAGATGTATATATATATATATATATATATATGTATATATATATATATATATATATATATATATATATATATAAAACATATATACATATAAATGCATACATCTATAGATATATATGTCTACATCTATACGTCTAACTATATACAGCGTTATATATATATGTATATATATATATATATATATATATATATATATATATATATATATATATAGGTATATAAGGACACACATCTGTAGATAATGGGAACATAACAAAAACATATATGTCCACATGCTCCGTTAATGGGGTTGAGAGGCCCCAAACAACATACGTCTTGTACGAATAGGTATACACCCCATAGCCAAACATGTCCGCCCTGCAGTACAATGCCAACTGTTGCAGATCCCATAACCAGGACCTGACACAACATGGGCACAAGATGTTAACAGTACTCCATCCCACCTGTATGATGTCAGGCTGGTACCAGTAACATATCATGAAGTACAGTCTGGCTCCCATAGGGAATGTACAATGTGGAAGCTATCAACATCCCTAGGATACATATACACAGACACATATATGCAGATACAGACATATATATATATATATATATATATATATATATATATATATATATATATATATATATATATATATATATATATATATATATATATATATATATATGCAACTTCACATACACATGCAGAGATATGTTTAGTAAGATACATATGTAGAAGGTGCACACAATATGGAACAGCCACTATGCCTACAGTTAACACCTTAACAACTGGACACTGTATGAGTCACCCATATAAATGACAATCGTTGCCTGCAACATATATCCACAGAGAGGTCAAAGGATATAACACTACACATAGGTTTGCATAAATGGGAAACCTTTATTTGTGCACTATTACAGTTGTATATGCCATCTCATATAGCTGTTTAGACACTGACATCCATATAAACAGAGTAATGCAACTGTGAAACAGTTGTACTAATATAGTAGTCTGGAAATGTTTACAAATATTGCTGTCCAGGCCAAGGCCTTCAAATAGTACAATAGTAAAGACAGACTGGGCCACAGGATACCAAACAATCAACAGTAAGTAATGCAGATGTATAGTTCAGCAGCCTCTATCTACACTCTGTACATAATCCCTAGGTGGTAAAGACCTCAGTTGACACAATGGGATGTAACTGTTACATAACAAGGCATAACTGACACCATCACAAGCACACTGACAAACAGAACAGTCTGTATGGCAGGAGGCAGTAGGCCTGCATTAACCCAATTTATTTAATTAGGTGTACATGTGTCAGCACAAGGATGCCCTGTGCATATGATGATACCTGTTCCACATCCCTGTCATCCATACCTTCAATGCAGGGACAGGCTAATATGGTTCTGATGCACATGATGACTGTACTACAGTGTACCACAGTACTGCAGTGTAACATGTTGCAAGGAGTAAAGTGTAATGCATAAATGGCAGGTAGTGTAGCCATCCAGTACCGATGCCTTATAGCTGTTAGTAACACTGGTTGATTGTGGTCTCTATATTGTTATCCATTTGTGTTGTAGGTGTACATGTGTCAGCACAAGGATGCCCTGTGCATATAATGATACCTGTGCCACATCCCTGTCATCCATACCATCAATGCAGGGACAGGCTAATATGGTTCTGATGCACACTGTGACTGTACTACAGTGTACCACAGTACTGCAGTGTAACATGTTGTAAGGAGTAAAGTGTAATGCATAAATGGCAGGTAGTGTAGCCATCCAGCAATGATGCATTATAGCTGTTAGTAACACTGGTTGATTGCGGTCCCTATAATGTTATCCATTTGTGCTGTAGGTGTACATGTGTCAGCACGAGGATGGTCTGCAGTCATATTCCACAATAGGGTATGGCACTGTGGTGACATCATGGCTGTGACATATCTGGGGTACAGTTGAACACATGTCACAGGTTACTAAAACGGTCATTGCCTGTGCCACATGGACAGGTGACCCGCTGAGGTGTGTATACCCTGCAACCTGATGTAGACCCATCCACATACATGCACACTGTTACTTGGAAACACTGGGACTAGACCCCTACCTAACTATGTAGTGATACTGAAGTGTGTGGCTTACATTGCACACAGCACACAGCATTTAGGGTGAGGTGTGTCCCAGGTTACATGTTACATGCAGAACATCCCCAGATATGCACAATATGCTAATGGGGGATGTAAGGGGTGTATATGGACAATACGTAGTGTAACATACCATCATATACACATTAACAGACACATAACAGTCTGACACATGTGAGATACCAGGGCCTATTGCTGCTAACTCACTTGACCATGTGTCCAATGTGTTACAGGTAGGCTGCACACAGCACATGCATAACTGGCTTGGATTGTGGTATCAGCTACCTGTATGGTTGATGGTGACAGTGGTAACCATAACGTGGTACATGGGACATATACCGGGTGTACCTTGGTGTAATGACAGTGTACAAAGCACCCACATCCCCCAGTGGATATTGTACTCCCTGAAAACCAAGATGACACTCTGCCATACCCACCATCACACATTGGCCTTGACTGCGATACAACCCATAGTATACCCCAACAGTGGTACTACAGGGATATGCATCTAATGCACATGCCACAAAAGTAGTAAGGTGTTGCAATGTTATGCCTCACCTATGGGCAGCAACAACACTATCTGTACTAATATGTGGCAATGGGTATTGTAATAGGAGTATGTGGCTTCAGAATGCTGTACCCTACAGATATACAGACATGCACAACTACACACGCATGCCAGAACACAATGGGTATCCCACAGCTATTAACCCATTTGTAAAACACTGCTGTGCTGGTACTGCAAGGCTCATGTAGCCAGTATGGGGGGAAGCTTAACAGGGTACATGTAATGTCCCATATAACAGCAGCCACAACTGACTATGGCAATGGGTGTTGCTTTGGTTGTGAAGGCCCTCATGGAATTCCCAAGTACAGGTGTGCTAACACACAGACACTGCTATACTCAGTCATGCACATGTACACATGTGTCAGTACAGGGATGCATCACTGCAGGTGGTCATAGCTGTGTACCTAGCTATTGTCGAAGGGGAGATGGGTTGTGTAGGAGTTGTGTGTACAGTGGTATCGTGCCACCTGCCAGGTGGCAGCAGGCAATTTATCAAGAGATACTACTGTGGTGACCCTCAGTGTGAGAATGACATGCATCAGCCAATCCTCCAGGTGCCTCCTGCACATGGCCACTGAGGTGATCAAGTTGACATGTATGTAACATGCATTACAACACAAGGTTAGTGTCTGTGATGGAGACCTGTACCCAAGCATGTTCTGTTAACTGTGATAGTGTAGTGGAGGTACCCGTGGCATGTGGTGCATACAGGGAGACATCTCCCATGTGTGCCAGTTCTTACACAGCTGGGTAGACATGTCAGTGTCAATCAAGCTTAGGTTGCCTGTACATATCCCAGCTGGATACCTGCCATCTTCACATCTGTACAGGGACTGGCAGTCAGCTTGGCAAGTAGTTATGCAGTAGCATGAGTGTGTTGACAGATAGACATCTGACAACAACATGTATGCCATAACTACATGTCGGAAGCTGTCACTAACATGCTGTACAGACAGTAGTCTACAGTTACATTCCACATGATGGATCATTACCCAGTAAGGGGTATATACTGTGACACAGCTCACACACCAGGGATACAACAGGGAGGCCTTGTCAGCACTACATTTAGCACTCTGCTCTTGCCTGGGTTAGCACTGTCAACAGTAGTACTGCCATGATACACTACACGCCAGTGTGACAGCATGTACCCTGGGCTACTACACCTGTATGTAACACCTTCACACAGATAACAGTGCTGTACAGGCCTTATATATGTTTGTGTCCCATGCATGACACTCACACCCATTGCCACAGTAATGACAGCACATAGGCGCATGTATTGTACATGGCATTACATACACTTATTACAGATTATCAGACTGGGTGGTGTGACCTGGTTACTTGGCCTAAGCCATGCTTAGCAAGTATCAACACTGCTGCAATATAACAGCTGAGCTGATTTACGCACTGGTAAGTAAAACCTACACTGTTTAAGCACCCCTACATTTCAGCACTGCTTAGTTTCATGCAAACCCACGCAAACCCGCTTAAAGCTGCTCAAAACTGCCTTAACCACTCTGTATCTGACAGCCCTTGTTCTGCCCAGCAACAAAATGAACAGCCCTTGCAGGTCTTGAGCCCAGGACCCTATACACTGATGTCACAGCACTTAACCACTATGCCATGACCACTGTGAAGACAGCTGTTGTTTTATCAATATAGCTGTCAATAAACATATTGAGTAGTATTGAACAAGTTGACTTTAGTTCCTGAATTGTGTAGTCCTTGTAATTAATATGACTGTTGCATCACATCTGTTGTTTTATCATAATGTGCACATAGCAGATACGTATGGTGAGATACATCTGAGAGCGTATACACAACCATGAGTTTACTCATGACAGGAATATGGTTATATACATATAATAGGTCTATATATGTCTACATGTACATACACATGTATACTCATACATATGTCTGTATACACATCTGTATAGTGCTACATATATATGGCCATGTGTACATTTCCTCGTATGTGTATATATATATATATATATATATATATATATATATATACATATGTTTGTATATATAGATATATGTATATATATATATATATATATATATATATATATATAGATAGATAGATAGATATACGTACATGTATATATAGATATATGTCTATATAGCTATATACGTATGCACATCCTCTGTGTACAGATATGCCTAGTTATGTTGGTATATATGTAGATATTTATAACTATATGTGCATACATATCTATTCTGATATACCCACTACTATCAATATATATGTAGATTTCCATACATATATGTGCATATGTATCCCTATCTGTATATGTGTAGACATATATTGCCCTGTATATGTATATATCTGGGTGCTGATATGTATATATGTACATATACATCTATATATGTCGATATGTATATGTGTATATATCTATATAGATATCTGGATAATTATATATATACATATATTTTCACCATATGTCCTGAACATGGAGTGTAGCCCTACCTCAGCCCCTATAGTCCCAACTTCATAGTGCAAGGGGATGTCAGGTGTGTATAGCAGGTATATTTGTAGAGTATTGCTACTGTAATAGGCATTGCCTTCACAGACATGGTGTGTGTGGGAGGTCACATCTGCTTTTAACATGTACGCCATTGGCTACTGACAGACATCCTAAGGACATCATAGTACAGTACTGCTGCTAGTACGTAATGCTCCTGTGGACTACAGCAGCGATATTGGCCAATATATGTGGACATACTGACACACTCCGGACAGTCCAGAGGTTTACACAGAACCCCTTAGTGCAAGACATGTGGACCAAGCCTGACAATGTGGATGTTAACAGCCATGTAGATGGGTATAACACATAATAACTGGTATACATTTGCCCCCATAGGTTATGCAGTCACACACCCCTGTCTGTCCTGACACAGAATAACTGCTGGTACAGAGGTGTCATGGCTACATACTACCCACTAGATAGTGACATATGTCTGTACAGCATCCCACTCCTCTGTATAACATACATGACAAGTATCTGGACATGACATCCCACTGGGTAAGTACATTAAGCTGCTAGGCATGTAACAAAGCTCTGTACAGGCTACAGGCAGACTGGCTCAACACTGGCCTACATTTCCTATGGGGGAATGCACATGTTCCTGCATATATAGCAGGCTCTACAGGCATGCCACAGCACAGAGTAGGATACATCAGTGTGAAAGTGCATAACCACAGCCAGTGTAAACACAGCCACAGCCACGTATTGTAAGCTAGAGTAATATTACAGTATATGGACTATCTGTTCGACACCATCCTCATATGTGCCACTCCCACACTAACTCTACATATACTGGGCCACTACACAGTGTGGTCCGATGGCTGTCTGTGGTATGGGACATGTGTGTGTATGGCCCTACATACATGTAAGCCAATAGGGTAACATACAGTGGAGCAGCATGCAACATCAGATTGAACAGGACCAGGAAAAATGACATCTACCACAGTCTGTTCACAGGTCACAGTACATATTGACAATACACACACTGTCGACATTCACCTTATGCACACAGACCTCAGTACTGTACACACAACCACAGAATGTCCAGGTTATGTCATCAAATATAACCCCTACTATACATAACATGTGTAGCAGTCTGATATCTCACAGGCTTGTTATCAGATATGATGTCACTAATTATGGTGTACAGCAGATATGCACCTCTTACTGCATGACATATGTACAAAGGTTGACAGAGTTGTGGCTGGAAGCACATACACAGGTGCAATATTGACATGTTGCTGTGATAACCTCATACACTTACTGTTGTAACAGGGTTTGTTGCAACATATGTCCTATGAGGGATAGGAAGTCAGTAACTGTCATGGCGTTCACCATCTACAGACTGCAATCCTCACATTACCCTCTGCAGTTCACAGATAGATGCTCTGTGGGTAACACATGAAACCAAAGGCACCACACACTGCCTAGTCTGCAGATGACTATACAGATGGGTATTCCTCATAAACATAGAACTGACATGGCAGGTATTAAAACATGTAGGACAGCCATATCCACACACACCCTGTTAAACCAACATTACTCCAAATGCAGTATAGCAGCACTTACAGTCTGTAGTCAGGTCAGGCACATCTCCCTCCTGTGTGTTGCTCTGTTTCCACAGTGTATGTTGTTAGAGGTAAATCCCCAATCCATCTGAGATGCTGTTTGCCAAACAACAGAACAAGTTCCTGCTCACAGTGAATGAAAAGATCCAACAGCAACATGATGTTCCTAGATACTGGAGTGTGTTTCCATGCAACTGGCAATGGGAATGTTACCACAGCTGTTCCACATGCAATCAGCTAGAGGAGGGCTGCAATTCATGCAGAGGCCATCAGCTGATCATGAGCATCACTTAAAATACACATGCTGCTGCCTAAGCAAAGCAGGTGTAGCTCTCCACATCAACCAGAGAGGGAGTGAGAGAGGCAGACAGAGGCAATGTAAAGTCAGGGAGGGGTGGGAGAGTAAAACATGAGCATGTTTGTGTCACACAGGGTATCAAACCCCTGACATCTATGTAGTGCTATCACATTTCTATGCAGTTATTGGATGCACCACATAGGTTACATGTTGAGGAGCCCTCAAAATGTATATGTGATGGTGAGTGACATCTGCAACAGGGATATGGTAGCTATATGGTAGGTGTAGTACACGTGCCTGTTCACATGAACAGGTGCCAGTATCAACACAGCCACACTCTCACAGGGAAGTACACACATTGACACACTTGGCAGGACCAGGAATACAACTCATCACTAGTGAGATTGCCACAACACATTACTGTGCAGGTATCACATGCACCACAGGGGTCATACAGAGGTTATATGGGCAAAGTGTATGTGGAGGTGTCTGACATTGGACATCATGCTTCGGTATGCCATTGGGGGTTGTAGTGAGTGTGAATGTGATCATACGCATCATACAACACACACACACACACACACACACACACACACACACACACACACACACACACACACACACACATATACACACAAACACACAAGCACACACACACACACACACACACACACACACACACACACACACACACAAAGGGTGCCAGTACTGACATGCATGGGTGCATTGCTTCATGGGTGTGTAGTGGTCGACTGTGCCAGACAGCTATACAAGGCTAACTGATGGGTATACCTTGGCATCAGCCCACATGATAATGGTCCGCATTGTGGCTCAGGGGTTTAGTTTTTGGATTTGCCCACACAGGTGGGTATTGTATTCACCATCCAGTCACCTGGGTAACTATTGCATGTGGCCAATGCTGTGCATTGCTTGCCATGTACGTGTTCCTTAGTCCATGACATTGTCGGTGTCTGGGATGTGCATACCTCCCACATGCATATACAGTGACATGTGGAACTGCACCCGGGGTGCCTGGCTCATGTTGTGTACACAGATTGTTATCATCAGAAGTGCCAGTCCTGCCCTCATGTGGCAGGAACTGTTAATGGACAGCAGGTTTACCCTGCACCTACATTGATAGCATGATATCAGCATTCCCTGGTGCCAGTGGCATCTGTCCATATAGGCCATGTTTTTCAGACATGGTATGTCCTTTGTGGGTCACATTTGATGGTACTGCAGGTGTTGAAGGTATCCAGTGCAGAACATGGGGAAGGTGCACTGTCGGCATGTATGTGCCTATTGGACAGATGGACAGGGTATCATGCCCTTTGTAGCCCACTACAGTCACACCATGGTTGCTATTAGTGGGCAATATGCAGGGTACTACCAACTGTTACTAGTTGTTGCCTAGGCAAGTGTGTGTGTGTGTAACTTTGTTTGCCTGGCCTTGATGTCACATGTAGGGGTATGGATTTGCACCCCAGCCTCTTGGCTATTTCACATCTGTTATCCCTGTATGGTGGACATTGTGATATATACTAGGGCCACCATATAAGAAATATGCAAAACCCGCTCCACATTGAGAGCAATTGTTACACACTCACAACCACCTCCACACGGGATACAACTTACAAACACAGACACACACACACACACACACACACACACACACACACACACACACACACACACACACACACACACACACCTGCCATGTCTGGGATTAGAACTCCTACCTAACTAGTTTATTACACTACAGCACTACACAGTTATAAGACATGCCATGGAGATTACTGGAGTACTCTTTCCCCAAAGGTGTATTTCACAATGAATTACATCAGCAGGATTGCCAAAGTAAGGCATTTTACTTGTAGTGAGTGTGGCTACGCTAAAATGCATTGCTCCCTATGCAGACATAGAAACACAAACAAAACATCCACAACTGCCATGTGTAGGAATAGAACCCCTACCAGAGATCTATATCACACTACAGCATGCAGCTGTTTTAGGATGTATCACAGGGATTACTGGAGTACTCCTTCCCCAATGGTGTATTTCACAATGAATGACATCAGCAAGATTGCCAAAGTAGGGCATTTGAAATGTAGTGAGTGTGGCTAGGCTAAAAAGCATTACTCCCTACACAGACATAGAAACACACAAAAAACAGCCACAACTGCCATGAGTGGAAATAAAACCCCTACCAGAGTTCTATATCACACTACAGCATGAAGCTGTTATAGGACGCACCATAGGGACTACTGGAGTACTCCTTCCCCAAAGGTGTATTTCACAGTGAATGACATTGTCAGGCTTGCCAATGTAGGGCATTTGAATCATAGTGTGTGTAGCTAGCATAAAATGCATTGCTGCCTATACAGACAGAGACACACACAGTTGCCATGTCTGGGTTTTATTACTCCTACCTAACTAGTTTGTCACACTACAGCAGTATGCAGTTATAGGATGCGCCACGGAAATTACTGGGCTATACCTTTCTGAAAGGTGTATTTCACAGTATATGACATCAGCAGCCTTGCCAAAGCAGAGCATTTGAATTGTAGTGAGTGTGACTAGCCTAAAAAGCATTACTCTCTACACAGACAGTGACACACAAAGTTGCCATGTCTGGGAGTAGAACTACTACCTAAGTAGTTTATCATACTACAGCAGTACGCAGTTATAGGATGTGCCACGGAGATTACTGGGCTACATCTTTCTGAAAGGTGTATTTCATAGTGTATGACATCAGCAGCCTTGCCAAAGTAGGGCATTTGAATTGTAGTGAGTGTGACTAGCCAAAAAGCATTGCACTCTGCACAGATGGAGACACACACACACACACACACACACACACACACACACGGTTGCCATACCTGGGATTAGAACTCCTACCTAACTAGTGTATCACACTACAGCAGTACTCTGTTATAGGACATGCCATGGAAATTACAGGGCTACAATTTTCTGAAAGGTGTATTTCACAGTGTATGACATCAGCAACATTGCCAAAGTAGGGCATTTGAATTGTAATGAGTGTGACTAGCCAAAAAAGCATTGCTCTCTATACAGACAGAGGCACACAAACACAGTTGCTATGTCTGAGATTAGAACTCCTACCCAACTAGTTTATCACACTGCAGCAATATGCAGTTATAGGACATGCCATGGAGATTATTGGACTACAATTTTCCGAAAGGTGTATTTCACAGTGTATGACATCAGCAGCCTTGCCAAAGTAGGGCATTTGAATTGTAGTGAGTGTGAGAAGCCTAAAAAGCATTGCTCTCTACACAGACAGAGGCACACACAGAAGTGCCACAGAGATTGCTGGTCTACACCTTTCACAAGGGTGTATTTCAAAGTGGATGACCTCAGCAGGCTTGTCATATTAGGGCTATGGGGAGGGCAGTGTGTGTGCATGGGCCATAACCCATTCATCTAGAGGTTGGCACACCATATGCGGGCACACACAGGGTTATATTCCACAGGTACATGTATACAGCTGCTAGATGACTACTTCCTTGTACAGTCATGTTGCACAGCTAGCACTTGCACCACATAGTTCATAATGCTGATGGATACCAGTGGCTAAGGTCTACAGTGAGTGACATCTGAACCTCATGTGGTTGTTGTCATTTGGTTGTGTGCTGGGTGGAACAGGCCTCATAATGGATGGCCCCTTGTGACAGTCACTCTCTTACCCACATCTATGTACGTCTACTTTTGGCTTATTATAGTGTGTTGTCCTTGGATATATGCCTGTATTCCTATCCAGTGTGTGTGTGCAAAGCATGAGTGGTGCATACTGAGGACTGTCTGCACTAACATCAGCAAATGCCAGATATGTCTGGTCCACTGTTGTTTGCAGACATGACCTTCATTTGTTTAAGTGTGTGAGCATGCCTGGTATGCCCTTCTGTATTGAATGTGTGGATCAATTCCAGGTAGTTTGTACTGCAGTGCAGACCTTTGTGTTGTACACCTACAGGTAGCATACTGTTTCTGTAGGGTATCTGTCCATCATTTGGCAATATGGGGACAAACTGTGCAGGGGATAGTGTGTACTGTAATTGATTGTGGCTGTGCTGCTTCAGCAGCATGGTACTGCTGTTAGCAGAGATATTCAGACATGTGTACTGTTATACACAGTGATGTTTTCTGTCCTCATGTACTGTCAGGTGGACATTCTTGCTCACAGTGCTGACTTGGGGGACAAGGGTGACTGCAGCTGTGTCTGGTATTGTTGGCAGACACCTATGTATTCATGGTAAGTTATGCCATTCTGGAGGGGGAGTTGCAGACACTTGGTGCTGGGTTTGTGTATCCGGTTCAGCACCTTGGTACAGTGCTGGCAGAGGATCCCATACTTGTCCGCCCATCAACATGACAGTATGAGCTTATCTTGCTGTGGCAATGCCTGACAGCTGTACAGATTCACACAGGTTAGCCAGAGGCAGGGGCCATGGGTCAGGACATTTACCCTATTGTGGTGTACAGGCAGGTGTGTAGCCACCCATTTATGTGTTTGCAGCCAGAGATAGTGTGTGCACACAGCTTGATGTCGGACTCTGCACATTCCATGCTGCCCATGCTCCCACACCCTTCTCTGTTATTCTAACTTCTTCCATACATTATGCATACATTCTCTGATACTTTCCCTAAAGGTATCACCCCATCACAGGTGTGTGTTAGTGTTGGTCACAGTTCATTCAGTGGGACATGGTGGACATGTTACTGTGGTTTGTCCACATGGCCTTGCATATGGCTTATGTGGAGTGTGTTATGTTGTTATTTGGGTGTCCATGGCATAACATGCATTGGCAGTACGTGTGAGACACAGGCCTTTGGCAGAAGCCTGTGGGGCCTTAGGTGTTGCTGCAGGCCAGATGTGGCAGGCCATGGCATTCTGTCAGTCCTACAGTCCCAGACCACCATGCAGTATATTCCCCTGGGGTGACAGGGTAGGTGTGATAGGTGTTCATGCCAATACCTTCTATCAGTCTTGATCAGGTGGTGTGGATGCTGGCAGGGTGCTACCTACAGCTAGGAACACACCTGCATGGGACACCTGCACTGCATGCTGCAGTCTTCCGCTATTGCCATATACAAATGGGGACTTACTGTACCCATTCCCCACAGCAGGGATATTACCAGAGAGGTGCCTGTGGGTGGTGTTTGTGTGGCTGGGTGCATGTGTGCTATGGACAATACTTGCATCTGACACACAGATATGCATGGGGCACTCCAGTTATGCTGGCATGTGCAGGTACATCAGCTGATTCCCAGTACATCAGTCCTACCTCTTTTGTGATCTGCAGGTGTTCAGGCAGACATCACCGGTGTCCCCACTACAGGTCTAGTTACTGTGATGCATATCTATATGTACAAATCCAAGGGTGTCTCCATTTCATAGTGACACATATACTGTATGTCTGGGGTACTTTCCCCTGTGTACTGCTTGTATATCTAGCCCAACAGCCATGCCATGTCAGTCTTTCAGAGGGTGACACATATTACCACCATACATTTACAATGGCTTACTGCTTTGGCACTGCAGTTGTGAGGGCTTGTCCCTGCCATCAGCAGTAGTGGGCAATGGCCACCAGGTCTTACCTCAACATACATACATACTGACCACTTTCACACGTTATGAAACACACATCATCCTAACACACACAGACCAGCATATTGTGCAAATGCTACGACCTATCCTGCTACCTTGGCCACTTCTGGGCATCTCTGCTACACTCATTTTATACCTACTCATACATGTTACTACATTTCTACACAGGATTGGGAGGGCACACCTGAGTGTCACTACATTTCTACACTGGATTGGGGGAAGGGGCAGACCTGTCTGTTTCCACATGTCGACTAGGAGTGGGGAGGGGCACACCTGACTGTTACTACATTTCTACATAGGATTGTGGGGGGGGGCACAACGACTGTTTCTATATTTCTACACCAGATGGGGGGGCACACCTGACTGTTACATTTCTACGCTGGATTGGGGATAGGGGCACACCTGACTATTTCTACATGTCTACATGGGAGTGCGGGGCACACCTAACTGTTACTACATTTCTACATAGGGTTGTGGGGGGACACCTGACTGTTTTTACATTTCTACACAGGATTGAGGGGGACACACCTCACTGTTACTACATTTCTACACAGGATTTGGGGGACTCACCTGACTGTTTCTACATTTCTACACATGATTGGGGGGGCACACCTTACTGTTTCTACATGTCTACATAGGGGCACACCTGGCACTTGCACACATTTGCTATGACTGTACTGATATGTCAGGTACTCCATTTTATTCTGTATTCTAACCTATCATACTGACTAGAGGCATATCAGTGTACTACATGTCTTAGCTTTGGTTGCCCAACATATTAGTGTCTGACTTCCTACCCTTCAGAACTAACATCCCACTGCCTGACCTGCTGCAGTCTGTCTGTGTAGGCCTGGGGGGGAGATTACCCATAGGCATCATTTGGAGGCCATAGCACAGGCTCTGTTTGTGTTTGTCTACACCTTTCCTGCTGGCTGAGACTGTTGTTGGGTATGTGAACCTCTCTGACTGGCATGTGTGAGTCATATGGACACACATGTCACCCAGCACATTACTTGCAGTGGGTTTTGTCACCCTGTGTAGTACTGGCTACTATGGTGACTCCAGTATGTGTTACAGATGTCATGGTGCCACTATGGGGGTCTACTATCTGCTGCCATAACATTCAGCCACCCAATTTCCTTGCATGTTCACATCCATACCATAGATATGGGTAATGACACAATCTACTCCATTTGGCAATTGGTAGATTGATTGACTTACCTTGTGGGTGTGCCAGGATTTAGGATAGTGCTGGAGGGCTGCCTATGTCAGATGCACATAGTGCACTTCCTATACATGGTTGAGCACAAGTAGTGCCATGTTTGGCATCCCTTTTACTGTATGTGTGAGTTAGAGAGAGGTGTCATTCCCTGGGTCCCTACTGTGTTAATGTATGTGCTATACGTTGCCTCTTTGCCAAGGCCAGGGCATGCCTCCATCTGCCTACTGGGGCAGGCTCAGGTTGTTCCTCCTCTGAGTCACTCTGTGCCTGTGCAGGCCTTGGCATTGGTGGGGGCCTGTGTTGCCCTGCCCCATGCTGTTCCTGCTGCAGCTGTTTCCCCAGGATCATATTGTGTAGCATGGCACATACCATAACAATTTGAGTACATGTAGCTGGTCAGTACTGCAAGGCTTCACCGGATGTGTCCAGGCACCAGAACCGTGACTTGAGCATCCCAGACTCATGCTCTATTATAAATCTGGTCTGTGCGTGTGCCTCATTATGGCCTTCTTGTTCAGGTGTGTGTGCATTTCTGATCGGTGTCATCAGCAACGGCTCCAGTGTGTAACCAGCATCCCTCACTAGGTGACTGTAGGGGATGTCCCCATTGGCAAATCTCTGGTACAGCTGCGTCAGATGCCAGATGTGGGAATCATGACAGCTTCCAGGGCAGCCAGCACACACATTCATTATAATGCCCTGGGCATCACACACAACCTAGCAGTTGATGGAAGGGAGGCCCCTGATCACCGGGTGGCACTTTGATGCATATGTGCATGCAGTCTATAGCACCTATTACCTCAGGGTATTCTGCTACTTGGTGGAAGAGATGCATATTGCTGGCCAACACCTCACAGGTGTTAAGGAAATATACATGCTCACTGGCATGTGCTGACATGGCATCCAGGAACTGGTGGAATACTCTGGATGCTGATGCCTGTGAAATCCACATGATATCCTCAGTTGAGCTTTGGGAGGTGCCTGTGGCTATTATTCCTAGGCCTACACATACCTTGGTATCCACTGGGATGGGTTCCCCTCGGTCAGTTCGTTGTGTCAGACGTGACCGGCACAGCTCAACAATTTGCTGTAGGAGGTCCATATCCACCCTATAGTGCTCCACTATCTCCAGCTCATGTAGCCCCTGGTAGGTTATCCTGGGTCTGTACACTCTTGTCCGTCTCCTCACTGTGCGTTGATTGGCAGCATTCACATCCTCACCACCCTCAGCCTCTTGCACATGTTGTATGATGCCTGCTGCAGCCCCTATCATTTTGTAGTTTTATTTGTTAAAAGTTCCCCGCTTGTATACACTGGTGGTGTAGAGTATGGGAAAAACCAGTGATGAAGGTGTTTGCATCATTTATAGTAGTGTTCTGGGCTGGGCTGGTCTACTGCCTGTGTAATTGGCTGATTCTGATACATTTCACCTGCCAGCTATGCTAGTTCTCCTTGATTAACTTCCTACTACTGTTTTCCCTTCCCATTACCTTCCTGTTTAAGCACAGGGGTGCACCGTGAAAACACAGTGCTTAAATGTGCACAGAGCTGCTATTTCCTGGTTTACCTTTTTTTTTTTTCTTTAAAACCCGGTGCACGGCACGCACACCTGATTAGGCAATGTAAAGAGTGCTAGGCAGACTCAGACACACCCCCTTGTCTAGCTGTGCTAAGTTAGGAGCAAACCTGTGCCACAGGGCTCCAATCCACTGACAGTATGCTTGATACACCCCTCTATGATGTTAGCTAACTCCTAGGCTTGCACCAAGCTATTCCTGCTCTTACACTGTTGGGAGCTGACTAGCATGCTGGGGAAATCTGGGATTCACTATCATTTCCCTCATTTGCATAGGATTGTCTGGTAATGCATAAATACATGTCTCACACTGAGCCTCCCCCCTTAGCAACCACTACTCACTGGCCATGTTGTCTTCTGCCTGCCATTGACTTTAATAGTGATTTTAGTTATAATGCTTATTTTAGGTTTATTTTCTTATTTTCCCCCGATCCCATTTACATACCACTGCCCTATGCTTAAACGGCCGAGATCAGCTAAAATAGGTTCATAGGTTGGTACTAGGCTATCGGCCCTAGGGCCTATACAAGCCAAGCCATAACAATTCCCTGGCTATTTCTTCTCACAGTATTTGCTTCCCTAAAATAAATTTTCTAAATTGTTTTCAAGTATAAGGCCATTGGCATGCTTCCTGAATGATATGCACCCTTTATTTGGAGCTGTCATGGCTCCATTTTGGAATTTGCAGAAATGTACCCGGTTACTAACCGAGTACATTTCTACAGATTACGCTAGTCCTGCACTGTCACTTTCCAGCTTCCTCGATCGCAAATTCACCTCATTTGCATGGATTTCTCCTGAAAATGGGGTAATTTGCATACAGGGGCTGAGTTTGTGCTTGTAATGCTTATAGAATGAAACATTAAATTTACCATCAAGTATCGGGTACTGCTATGGGCCCTGCCATAGCAAATACCTATGCTAACTTGACTCTAAGCAGATGGGAAGAAAACTTTATATATGGTGTAAGTAACCCTTATGCTATGAATGTTTCATTCTATAAGCGTATTGTGGATGACATTTTTCTGATTCGGCAGGGTACTATGTTGGATCTACAAAACTTTTATACATACTTGAATGAGACTGTTGAATTTCTTAAATTTGAGATGAAGTTTTCTGATAAATCCCTAAGTTTCTTGGATATACAGTTGCTGCTTACAGATCATGGATTACAAACTAGTGTCTACAAGAAGGATGTCCAAGTAAACAAATATATCCATAAAAAAAGTATGCATGCGAGGAGAACCTTCAAGAGTATTTTAAAAAGTCAGTACCTAAGAGCAAATAGACTTAGTACAGAGCTGGAGGTTTGTAATGCTCAAATGCAGGAAATGACTGTAGGTTTTTTGGAGAAGGGATACAATATGACAGAAATAGAGACAGCTAGGAGGGATGCCCTGACATTAATGGACTCTGTAGCCAGACACTATTTTTCTGTTAAAGAGGATTCTAATACTGACACTATGAGTTCTAGTAATGGACAACCCCTTAGATATCTCATGACATATAATAGAATGAGCAGAACAATTAAGAATGTTATAAGAAAAAATTGGTTTGTCCTGAAACCTATACCCGGTCATGAGAAATGGCTCCCAGACCAACCTATGTTTACTTATCGTAATTGTAATAATTTGAAACAACTTTTATGTTACAAAAATTTCTCTTTGAATAATATACAAGGAATTGAGTTTAAGAAAAAAGGCACTTTTCCATGTTACAATTGTTCATGTTGTATGAGTATTAATCAGTGCCCAGAATTTATACATCCTATGAGTGGCAGGAGATTCACGTTTTACTGCACAGCGACATGTAACACCTCTAGTATTATATATCTTGCGACATGTAAGAAATGTTCAGGATTTTATGTGGGCAAATCAGTCAGGCGACTGAGGGATAGAATTACTGAGCATAGGTCAGAGATTCGTAGAAATATACCTACTAACTCACTGGCTTGCCACAATTCTGCAATGGGTGCTGCTCATGAATTTGACTTTAGGGTCATATCTATTATATACCCAGGTATTAGACATGGAGACCATGTTAATAATGTGGACATGAAAGAATATGAATGGATAGTGAGGCTTGAAGCAGATAAAGACCCGGGCTTAAATAAACAAGTTACACTAAAACCTATTTTAAAAAATAAATAAAGGAAAATTAGAAAAAAATGAGAGGAAGATATGTATATACTCCTTACCCCTCTTATCATTATTTCTGTATCTTTATGAACTGGGTGTTCACCTTCATCAGTTAATGGCTGTGTCAGGTGCTATTAGTATAAATGTTGGTTTTAACTTCTATTTTGTGTAAGACACTGAGGAAGGATGTTTCTGATATCCAAAAGCTTTGTCGTTTTTAATAAATTTTATTTGGCTTGACGGTGTGGAGAGATTATTTTCTTTTTTGCTGTTGCTCTGTTTTTTTCTATCCACCTTATTGCTTGTTCCACATTTTTACTGTTTGCCCTATCAAAGAGTTAGTTTCAGTGGAGTGATACAATTATAAATTTCTTAGCATTTTGTTTCAGTCTACAGGTTTTGACATCAACTATTTGTTTGAGTCAGACTGTCTTGGACAATCTTAGTGTCATGTGGGAAAGTGCACTGTTTGCAGTCATCTGCAGACTTGATTAGCCACAAACCCTTAACTTTAGCTCTGACCTCTTAGAAGCAAATGCCAAAGAGGAGTGGCCTGAGGGCTGAAACCTGGGGTAAACCACAGGTCTTTTAGAGGAGGTGGTGCTGCTCATCCTAACTTCCTGGATTCTTTTTGTGAGCGAATTTGCTATCTGAGTTACAGATGGATTGACATTTAACTGACAGCATTTATCTACAATACTTGAGTGTGGGATGGTGTTGAATGCTTTTGCAAGGCTTTCATATGTGTTGTGAACTGTTTTGTCCTCATCCATTGCTTCAGTAACTTTTTTGAAGAATTCAGCCAGGTTAAGTAGTCTGGGCCTCCCCTTAATGAATCCAAACTGGGTTGGTTTGCAAGTCTGTAAGTTTCCTATATCCTTATTTATTAATTCCATAATAATCCTTTCCATAGCCTTACAGATGAGAATAGTCAAGCTTATGGGTCTATAATTACATGGGTCCATTGAAACCCTTCCTTTGTGCAAGGGAATGACTCTTGCTGGCCTGCATTCATCTGGCATGAAACCTGTTTTGAAACTGATGTTGAATAGCTTCTGTAGAGGATCAGACAAGTCATGTTTCAAGCAATCCAGTAGGTAGCCTGGTATGTTATCTGGCCCCACAGACAAAGTGATTTTTGGCCTTAGATAGCATCTTGAAAACTTGGTCTTGGGGGATTTGAGAGGAGGGGGGTGAAGTTTGAGGCAAAATTTGTCCATTTGTAGATTGGCTACATACTATGAACAGCACAGTGGTGCAGTGGTAGCATTGTTGCTTCACAACAAGAGGTTTTCCAACTCAATCCTCAGCTAGGGTGCCTTCTGTGTGGAATCTGCATGTCCTCCCTGCATTTGTGTGGGTTTCCTCCAGGTGCTCCGATTTCCCCCACATTACAAAGACATGCGTCTAAAGCGTTTCTCCCCAGGCTTTGTTCGATCTTTCCCAGTTAATAAATGTCCTCTGGGTCTGAGTATTTAATATTGTTGACTATTACCTCTGCAAAGTGCTAGACATTGTTTCAGAGATTTTTATTATAATTAAAGAAGGCTTTCTGGTTATTTTCACTTGGGTGCAAGTTTTACCTCATATCTGGCTTTTGTTGATTTGATCAGGGTATGGAGTTCCTTATTTAGTTTAGCAAGAGTATTTTTGTCATTGTGACAATTAGAGTTATTTTTTTCTTTTATTATAGAGCCTGTTCATATTTGGATTCCACCACAGGGGGTTATTTTTGAATTTGGTATTGTATTGATTTCTGAAGGGAATGGATGCATCTATGAAGCTATTTGCATGTGTATAGAATTTGGCAGTAAAGGACTCTGCATAACCAATGAGGGCATCAAGATGGAAGGGACTTTTGAATTTAGTCATGGCATGACTTAGTTTTATTAAATTAGCCTTTACATAATATCTAAATACCAAGGTATTGGAAGATGCTTCAAGCTTTGAGATGAATGTGATTGACTTGTGGTTCAATTTGACCATGCAAGAAGTTACAGCTGGCAGGGAGCAATGTTGCCCCTTACTGGTAAGGACCATTTCCAGGATTGTATCTCTTCTGGCTGCAGTTGACTAAATCTCTGGGCATATATGTTTAAGGATGTATAAATCTCCCAGTTTATACAGGGGTAGTTGAAGTCTTCTAGGAGAATGGTGTTTGGCTGAATATATAGGTCCTCCATGCTAGATAGGTAGGAGGTATGGACCTAGGGTGACATGGGTGGGGGTCCTATCAATAGCTATGATATTATAAGGTGTTTTGTTAATAGTTAATTGGAAATGGAGGAGTTCCAAGTAATTATGTTGTATAACATGTCTGGGGATGAAATATTTCTTTAAAGACAAAAGCTAAGACTTCCATTACCATATCTGAACATTATTAGTGACTGGCATGCAGAGGACAATGTGGCTTTGCTGAAGTATAGCAGCTCATCTACTGAAGAAGTATCTATAAAATAGACTACCTTCCTCATCTTATAGATTCATAAGTACATACTAGGCTAGGTGCCCTAATGGGCCATTTTAAGACAAGACATTTTCCCTTTTGGTGTTTAAATTAATCTATCCCATTTGGTGTTAGACTGGCCTTACCCATCCCATGATCACTAATTTCATATTACCCCTAGTGAGAACAACTGGAATCATACCATAGATAACTTGAGGGAACCCATGCATGGGATAAAACATTTACAAACTGCAGGTTAGTAGTACAGGGGGTAGTCCTGGGGTATATTTTCTATTACCCATCCACAGATCCAGGTTGTGCTTGAATAAGGACAAGGATGAGCTTTGCTTAAAATGGATGGGGAGTTTGTTCCAGAGCAGAGATATTCTCTGTCAGGTATGCCTGTCCCTCCAAACTATTCTGTTGATGTTGTAGAATAGGTTTAGGTCCCCAGACTGAGTATTTCTGATACAATTTGCCTTTCTGAAGTGCAATAGGTCCATCAGTATTTGGTTGGAGGATGTCTTGTATGCCATACACAAGTCACCTCTTAGCAGTCTGCAGGATACAGAGTGTACTGACAGGACTTTGAGTCAGTCCATGTAGGACATATTGTTTAGGCCTTGTATCCTTTTAGTAAGGTATCCCTGTGGGCATTCCAGTTGTTACGCCTGTCTGGACAGACGCATGTCAAAGGGGGCATTATACTCAATGACTGATCTAATGAGGGCCAAGTAAAGAGGGACAATGACATCTCCAGATCTAGTTGCAATCCCTTTATTTATGAACTGCCCAGTGTAGAGAGACTTTCTTAGTATAATGGACATCTGCTGGTCGAAAGTTAGGTCAATCTCCACATGAGTTCCCAAATCCTGAACAGCTGGGTCATCCCTTAGGAGCATATTGTCAGTGCAGCAGTTCCATTGGATAGATGACTTACCAATGGATAAGATAATGCATTTTTTTGCATTTATTTTTTGTTCATGATTTTAGCAAAAGTTATTTATTTGGGACTAAACCTTCTTTAGGATGGCTAAGTAATCTGGGGATTCAATGATCACTCCTAGCTTGCAGTCATCTGCAAATCTGGTCAGCCAGGCCCCTTTGGTATTGGCCTTTACTTCAGAGAAATTGATGCAAACAGGAAAGGTCCCAGCACTGAATTCTGGGGTACTCCACTGGTGACTGGTCTTTGGTGGAGGCAGTTTCCCTGTTTGATCTCCTGCATCCTATATGTGAGCAGTTGGTAATACAGCAGGTAATGTAGGGGGTTATTCCCATTTTATTTAGCTTTTCTACCATGCCTGAGTGGGGGGTTGTGTCAAAACCTTTGGTCATGTCGAGGTATGTAGTGTATACAGTTTTTACCTAGATCCATTGCTTTAGTGACCTTTTCAAATTAGTGTCACAGAATGAGTAAGCATTACCTCCTCTTGATGAATTCAATCTGAGACATGTCCAGTGTTTGGAGATTTCCTGTGTTCTTATTGATTAATTCCATGATATGTTTTTCCATGGTTTTGCATATGAGGATGGTCAGTCTTGTGGGTCTGTAATTACCTGGGTCAGTGAGAGGTCCTTCTTTATGCAGGTGCAAGACTGTAGCTGTTCTCCATTCGCTTGTTACAAAACTGTATAGAGGTTGAGGTTGAACCATTTTTCTACACTGTATTAGAGTATTGTATGAAGTGTCACCACCAGTGTCGATTCAGTGTCTTTACTTTGACAGTCATGTCTGACTGTCACAGATCTTCTCACATGCAATCCATCCAATTCTTTATGAGAGTTCCTCATTTCCTCCTGCCTTTTTCCTGGTCTCTCCTAAATCCTCTTCACCAATCATCTTCTGTTTGCCTGCACATTTATCTGAACCTTCGTTATCTGTTATCTTTGACCTTCTATACAATGTGAGCTGCTTAAGTTTCTGTTCTGATGTCATTTTTTATTTTATTTATTTTGCTTTTGTTTACTGGGCTTGCCTGACTAGGTTTAGTCAAAAATTTCTTTTCAGTGGTGGCTTGGGGAGAAAAGTTCCAACATCTTACAAATACTTTTAATCAGACATTCAATAATATATGTGAACAGACTTTAAATAATGCACATTAACAATTACACATACATTTGCTAATTAGATTGCATTCATATGAAATTAGAGGCAACTTTTAAAGCATAAAGATATTTATGTATTAGTTGATGATGAACACTGAGCATTTGAAAAGTTATTTGAATGGGTTTGTCAGAGAGCTAATAAATCATGTGACTGGTGCTTAGACATTCAAAGAAACTGAGGTGAAGGAAGGAACTAGGTAGGGCAGAAAATGTTGATATTATAGTTAAAATGTTGGATATAAAGCAGGTTCAGAGACAATTATGTATATGGCTATCACAAGGTTTATAAGGGGTGAGGGTTGGGCTGTATCACAAAATAATGAAGATAGTTGGGAAATGCTAGGAAAACAATTCAGGTATTGGTCATTGTTTCTTTTTCTGTCCAACACTATGCATCTTGCCACCTGCCTTAGGCCCTTCATCTCCATCCCTTCTGACTTCCTCATCTACCTACTCTGCTTATACTGCCCAGGTTTCTGTACAGTACAGAAGTCCTGGCTACACAAATGTTTTGTAAACCTTACTTTTCAGCTTATTTGCCATTCTTCTGTCACGCACTTCTTTGGTATAGTTGGCTGCAACCCCCTTATTCTAACTTATATACTGCGCGTGTGTGTGTGTGTGTGTGTGTGTGTGTGTGTGTGTGTGTGTGTGTACATACATACATATATATATATATATATATATATATATATATATATATATATATATATATATATATATGCATACACATATGTGTGTTGGGAGGGCGTATCTTCATCTTAAAAGAGAAGAAAGTAATATATAGATGTAAAACTTTGAGGAATTAAAAGCTTTAGCTTATATATCTGTTACCTAAGCCGTACTGGTACAGCAGTAGCGTTGTTGCCTCACAGCAAGAGGTTCTCCTGTTCGATTCTCGGCTGGAGTGCCTTCTGTGTGGAGTTTGCATGTCCTCCCCATGGTCGAGTGGCCTCCAAAAGACATGGGTGAATGGGTGTGCCTTTGCTAAAGGTTGGGAGTTGGGCTGGCAACTTGGCACCATAAAAATCGAATGCCAATCATTAGCGGACCAGAGTTCCGCTGTGGCGACCCCTAAGCGGGAAAAGCTGCAAAAAGAGGGGTGGGGGGATGACATAATGGTTAAGGTGTTTACCTTAAAGACACAAGGTGCAGGGTTTGATTCTCACATGGGGTAACTGGCTAGGCTTCAAATGGCCCAAAAGGGCAGTTAGCCTAGTACTAACCTATGAACCTAAGACAAACAAGTTTATATATCTGTTAAAAGAATATTTACCACATGGTTTGCCATTCTGTACAGTGACACAGTCTGAAATGCATAGTTATGAAGCTGGTCATATGCATGTGGTACCTTACCTATCTCATTTGTTTAATTTGCTTGCATTATATATTTCTCCAAGCAGCAATGCCATCATACTGGAAAATTATGCACTTAGCATCTGGAAGGAGCCCACTTATATTTTTCTCTCAAAAAGAGCAACTTCAGTAAACTTAGCAACTGCTGCCCCACTGCTCTTATTAATCTTCTATCAAAGATCATGAAAAAAAATATTCCTTCACAACAGATTTACCTGATAGCAAACAATCCCTAGCCCTGGCCATTATGGTTCACAACCAAGTAATGACACTTATATTGTTATATTCAGTGTAACTGAGCTCATCTATATTAATTTCAACTCAGCTACCCTGGCTGCAGGGTGTGTGTTACTCAGCACAAGCTTTCAGCTTCTGAATGTCAATACTGCATTTGCTAAAGTGTTTCAAGGTTGGGCAAGCTACTTGTTACATGTGTAGCAAGCAGTCAAGTGATTTGCTATAATTTAAAGAAAAATGGATCTTTTTACAATCTTTATTTCATTTTTAAATCCTTAAAGAGTAGAAGACCTTTTTTCACAGGGTGCTAGATGAATAAGCTAAATTCTGCTGGCTCCTTGCATTATTTTCAATTGGCTTGCCTCTTAAGGCATCTGTTTTTCAGCCTTAAGTTGTTTTCAAGATAGTTCCCAATTGGTACCGGTCAGTGAAATAACATTCTTGCATTTTCTTTTTCCTACCCAGACACTAGAGTGTTTTTAAAGGGTTTGTTCTGAGACAGTTATTTTTTTCTATTTTTAACACTGAGATGAATTTTAACTGTGGGCCTTCATAACCAGTGCAATATATAGATTTTCCCTGCTTCATCTTGCTTTTTCTCATAATTTAACACAAAAAAGAACTAACTAACCACAATTTCCCTGACTTAAACACATTAGTTTCAACTCTGGACTCCACCTTAGTACCGCTGAAACACGCTGGATACTTAACACCAAAACGTATTTGGTTAGACTGAGGCAGATTGGGTTTAAGTGGGGTGTCCAACCTTTTGGCTTGCTGGGGCCGCATTGAGTGAACAGAAATGGTTCTGGGGCCACATATAAAATATATCATATAGTTAACTCTTTTGTTGCTCCGCAAGACCACAGTCGATCTCCTGGCTGTACTGTAGGTGCATTTGAGCAATGAATACATGTAATAAATGCCTAATATTTCCCTTAAAATTCTAATTCTCATTCTAATTCTCTAATCTAACAGTTAACTCTAACATCTTAGTTTATATATATATATATATATATATATATATATATATATATATATATATATATATACAAAGAAACAGATATAAGTTCATAGGTTCATACTAGGCTATCATTTTAAATTAATTTTGCTATGCCCTTTAGTATACTGTGCCTCTGTCTAACAGTGACACAGAAGTGATACCGGGTAAACCTATCCACTCATCAAGATTCCTCTTGAAGAGAGTCAATGAGGGACTCTGCCTAACCTGGAATGGGATTTTATTCCAGAGTAAAGGGAGCCTCTGGGTTATGAATCTGTCCCTCCAGCATGTCCTATTTATTTCAGTGCTGAGGTTCAAGTCTCTCCAGCGTGTAGCTCGATGGGATTTGGATTTTCTGAGGTGCAGCATGTCCATTAATTCGAGCAGGTGGTATGCCACTGAGTAGAGCTGGAGTTTCTTTAACCGGCAGCATATGGCATCTGTTTGAGCTCTTTGATCCTCTTGGTGAGCTACTTTTGGGGTCTTTCCAGTTGCTGCAGGTGTCTGGTAAGGTACATCCCAAAAATTATGGGCCTGATGAGGGATGAGTAAAGAGTGATCTAGATGTGAATCCCTTCATGATTAGGTGGGCTATATAAAATGTTTTTCTAACCACTTTGTCAAATGAGAGATTGCTATCAACTTGGGTCCCAATGGATTACCACCTATGTGGTAATTTGTGAGGCACTGTTTTTTGCCAGGGGATGAATATACACTTTTGGCTTTAGCTTGAGGCCATGGCTCTGGCACCAGTTGTCTGTTTCTATGAGGCCCTTTTGGAGGATGCTTCGGCTGGAGGAATTCGATTATGGCGCCCAGTTTGCAGTCATCGCGAACTTGGTCAAGCACAGTCCTTCCGTGTTGGCCTGTACCTAGAGGTCCCAGGATGCCACTTGTAACTGGTTTGGACTCTGACATGGCTCCAGCAATTCTAACCATGTGGGTTCTGTCCTTTATATTTAAGCTGGTGAGCTTATCTATAGTGACTGTTTCAAAGAAATTGACCAGGTTTAAGAGGCAGGATCTGCCGGTCCCCAATATCTTTATTTATGAGGTCCATGATGATCCTTTAGGATCTGTTGAGGCACCACCTTTGTGGAGAGGGACCACTGTAGGCTGAGATTGAACAGTAATTTTATGTTTGGGTTTAGCTCTTCTTGGAGTTCATGTGCATCTGAGATGTCAGGGGCAGCACTCTGCTGGGATATGTTGCCCTTTTGGTGGGGGGGGGGGAGTTTTGCGCTGAACCTGTCAGCTAGGATGTTGGCAATGTCTGTGAGTGTCCTGTGCAATTTTTCTCTCGGCTGGCCTGGCCTGAGATTTTTTTGAGTGCCCGTAGTTTTTGCTAATACTGATCAGAGATGCCTTCCCTTTTGGGATTTGTATAGTTTGTTTATGGCTGGGGTCCACCAGACAGAACGTCTGCCTTTGGAAGATTGGATTCCACCTCGGTTTTGAGGAGTGTGAAATTTGCTTTAGAGAAGTTTTTCACTGTGGTTTCATATTTTCCAGTGTGTTCAGGAAGGCGGATGGGGTTCCTGGGTTTGGGAGGGTGGTCTGTAGCAGGCTATAAACTGGGAGTGGATAGTCTCTGATGCTCGCTGGCACCAACCCAACCTGGAGGTGTGGTTTGGCGAAATATGATACTCCCCCCTCCTTTTGTGGTTCGGTCCAAGTTTGTTCTCCATGCTAAGGTAGCATTACTCTTAGTTTCTTATCCCTTGTGATACCTATGGAGGTGGGTTTGTCTTTTGAGCCTTGCCTAAAAAGGCACTGGGGGGTGCAGAGCCTTTGCCAATATCCAAAGCCCAGGGTGACAGGTGCAAGCTGTCCATGTCATCCCAGGCTGACAGGCATTGGATCCCCAATTGTTGAAATTGATCATCTTGTCTTTATTGTGGCATCATTCTTGGTGAGGGTAAGATGCTACTCAAGGTCAGGGTATGTCTCTTTCATGTAGACCAGGGAGGTGCGTCTCAGGTCATTCACACCAGCATGGACAATGACTGAGTCATATTTGTACTTGCCTTGGAGTGACCTGAGTGCTTGTGTTATGCGGGATCCCTAGCACAACAGGCAGCTCACCATGACCTTCGCTTGTTCAGCCTGGTGGCCGGGGGCGTTAAGTGTGCCTGACGATAGAGTCACCTATTACAAGTGTATCAGGTGTTTTTGTTTTGGGTAGCGCGTTTTTGGGTGTCTGCTTTGGAGGTCTCTGCTGCTTAGGCAGATTTTTATTTAGAGCCTCTGAGTATGTTTTTGTGTGTTTATGTGTTTGGTTTCCTGTCGTGGTAGGTCTATGTGAGACTGGAATTGTAGTGAGTGTGGTTTAGCCTCCAGTTTGGCTATATGGTTGCATCTCTCACATGTGTTGGAATTTGTTGGGATGAGGAGAGGGCTGTAATGTTACAACTGCCTCAAGATTCCCAGATTCACCAGCTGGACCGGAGAGGAGATTGGTTCACATGGATATTCATTACAGCACTAGCATTTCTCACTGGGAAAACCATTCCAGCAGTCCAACTATGTAAAATGTCAACATCAGAAGTCCTACAATACTATAATCCATAAAAATAAGCCAACAAATTTGCAATAAAGTAAAGAATTCACATTACTGACTTAATAAAACAATTCTGAATAAGCTACAAGAGAGTCTCACCCAAACAAATAACTGGTGCCAGAAACAGGGCCTCAAGTTAAATGCCAAAAAATGCATCATCATCCCCTTTGAAGAAAGTGATGTCCCCACAAATTATCACATTAATAACAATGTTGTAAGCATGCAATAAGTTGTATGGTACTTGGGCTCCCAGGTTGATAGAAACCTGACTTTTGACCACCACGTTGTCTCACATGGCCCAATTCATTAGTAAGGATATCTCATCCAGGGACAAAGAGGTCATAACATCCCTGTATTCTTCCTTTACAAGAGCCATTATTGAGTGCAATGCCCCTTTTGACATGTGCCTCAGAAAAACACCTAGTTATCTAAACAGACTAAATATAAATTTCACCATTGACTTGCTTTCCAGGCTAAGAAAGATTCTAGAAATACTGGTTATACTTAAAATGCTAACTACAAAGACCACAGCCTTCACTGCAACATAAACAAGCCACTTTTTATGGACAGGTTCTTGACACAAAACATGATGGCTGGATGGATAGCCATAAATGTAGTCCTTAGCCTTCATCAAACCAGATGGAAAATCCACATACTAACCTTTCCCAGCTGGATGGCAAAGATCTAATATCGGTTACTCAAGTCTAGTTGCCCAAGAAGAGGGGCATGTTTAACTAAGAATTCCATTTGCAAAATTATGTTCAGTATACTTATTAAATCTCTCTCTTACACACACACACACACACACACACACACACACACACACACACACACACACACACACACACACACACAAAAAGCCCCTACTTGTAAAATAGGCAACCTCAGTAATCACGTGACACCCACTCACTGAATGAAATTGTCTGGAAGTCAAAATATCTGAAAAATCATAATAGAGATGGATTCATCCATGTAATTTCCCACCACCAAAAGGACCAACAATAAATCAACAAACAACTGCTCGGCAAAAGTAAATCAATAAGAAAACCATAAACTATAATGCTACATACTGGTGTAAACATATAACTTGTGTCAATCCCCAGGTTAATCCATACCAAAAGATTGTTTCAGAGCTTCAGCTATGTACAAACAGCTTTCTCCTAAAAACTTAACTCATTGATATATGCCTTGCTGTAATTATAACTGTAAAAAAAAATGTTTTTAAGTTTATTCTGTACCGCAATGATTCTCACTGTTACGAGATGTAATCTCTGCCATATTATATGAGTACTACATCCATAATTTGCTGTGTCTCTCTCTCATGTATTATATTGTTTTGTGTTATTTTTGGAGCTTTTCTCCCCGGGCCTCTGCTGAAAATGGACCTGTGCCCAGTCGGACTTTCGTAAACAAATGTAAAATAAAATAAAATAAATAAAAATAAACTTCCCTCCAATCTAAAGCCATTTGACATTCAGACATTTTAATTTGTGCAGAAGTTACTCACAGACTGACAGTTTACTGAGCTGTAATGCTGACCTTCGCTTTAGAAAAAAACTAATTCCCAGACTTTGTCAATAGCTCAAAGTGTAGAGAGGATTATTTATTTATTTTTGGAAAACATCTTTAAAACTGTTAAATTGATTACACACCCAGAAACACAGAAAAGTTATTGTGATTATGTAAACCACAGACTGCTGCAAGAAATCAAAGTCACATTAGCACTCTATACTTATGTCCGAAAAGATGAATCATACCTGTCAATTCCAAAAGAAGTAAAGTAGCTTAATAAGAAGGTTATTTGCAAGGTTGCATGGCGGTTTATATTGGAAATAAGCAGAGATATTAAAAAGGCTCTGTTTTTCATAATTATGCCGAAAAGTCTTCCAAGGTAAATACAACTTCTGATTTAGTATGGAACCATACCTCTCAACCTAACAGCAAGAAATCTGGACAAAGCGAAAAATAAAAGTGGGACACAGGCCCAAAAATAGTTATGCATCACAGACACCATTGAAACAACTGTAGCTGCAAACATTACACATCACTTATAATTTTTCTATCCCATTATTGTCAGTTAAACATTATATGGCTCATTCAGTCCTGCCTTCTTTTGCATCAAAGAAAACTATGCTTTGAAATGACAAATGCATTAAAAATAATACATAAAACACATTGCATCAACATCCTGCAACTTCCTACCTGCAAGCAACCACAGAGGTTTCATTGAAACTAGGGCTGCTTGTTTCCCCAGAATGACAGCTCTCCCTAATTATGTCTAATTGTATACAATCTACCAGTATCTGTACTACCTGAAATAAATGAAATTATGGCCTGTAAATTGAAAGTACACTTTGTTTAATTAAACTATATTTCTAAGCCCACTTACTATACTTTTTCAGTAACATCCCAATATCCATTTCCAGGTCACTTTACAAGACATTGGCAGTGGTAGACTTGGCATCCTTCAGAACCCCACAGGCCCACACTAATACATTGTCCGTTAAATGTAAATATCCATCCACTGTAAATGGCAAGAAGCTATGTCTTAAAAAATCTACTTCTGGCATGCGTACCCAAGTATTAGGTTTTGAAACAAAGAAACATATTCTCCACAGTCCATAAGTCTCTGTCTTTAATAATCAACTACTGTTGCAGCACTCCCAACACATAAGCACACACATACACACTAAAATCCCCAACATTTAAAAAATGACATTGTGCCCACTTGATTTGCCAGTATTGATGATTCGCCAAAGCTAAGCTTACTGTTGTCCAATCTACCACTGCTTAGAACCCACCAATGAAAAAACAGTACTAGGTGCTTTTTTTGTTTCTCTGAAAAAACAATGCAACTTTATATGCAACAGTCCCACATAGTCAGTCCACTACTGACCCATTAACCCTAGGCTGCTGTCTCATTCTTACTTCCTGGAACTGCATTACCTTGGATGACTACTTTATTTTCCTAAGCAAAAGACACAAAGTGGAAGATAAGGCAAAAATCCAGACATTCTTTGAAAATCCATACAGTTAAGAGGTATGAGTTCATGTTCAATACAACACTCTCCCTGTCAGGAAAGCCGCAATTTAATGAAAGTGTACTCTTAATGTATGATATATTTGTGAGCTAACTTATTTGTGTTCAGTAGGTAGAATGATCATTGTTAGCCTCTTTGTGCATGTGTCTCTCTCTCTCTCTCTCACGCACACACACACACACACACACACACACACACACACACACACACACACACACACACACACACACTTTTCACGCACACAATTCTGCTTTCAGGTAATTGCTGTCCCTTTCAAAGGAACAGTGGCAAATCCATACATGAGTCCATCTTCAGCAAACACACACACACACACACACACACACACACACACACACACACACACACACACACTGATTGTTCAGGGCTCAAAACAAAACTAGAAGGTGCTTGGGCATCGCGCACACCGACATTATCGTTACAGGTCATGGGAGCAAAAAACACAAAACAAAAAAAAGTGTTTGGGGGCATGCGTACATCGATGTTGCAGTTAGAGGTTGAGGGCCGCATGGAAGAGCTCTGAGGGCCTCATGCGTGCCGCGGGCCGCAGGTGGGACACGTCTAATTAAACGTTTATACTTTAAGGTCTACTTTATGACATATTTCTTTTGTTTCTAGTCACAAGGATGTGATATATTTGATAACATTTCTCTTAATCATTTGTAAGGCAAGCTTATTCAAATAACATCATAAGTTTTACTTCAGTGATCATGTCTGGGCACCATTAACATCATTTCCTTCACATCTGAGTCATATACCAGATCATATCTTCAGATATCAACACTGTTTTTTAGAAAGTCCAATAATACCAGTGTCAGCTGAATAAATGCTTCTCGAATCAAAAAATAAATCCAACAAGCAGAAGTAAGATAAAGCAACACCAGGGTATCGTAAAACCAGCAACAGTTTATTTAGGAAACAGGCACAGGCAAAGGCACAAGCGCTTTTTCAGTATTACAACTGCTTCATCAGATGCATAAAATCTAACTAATTCAATGCCCATTAAATAACATAGTGAAAAAAAATCACATGACATCCTAGTAAAACTGCATTCACAAACCTGTGGATTGTGGATTGTAAATAAAGAAGTGTGCAACAGTCTAGGTGTCCTGGGTGCCTTCATATGTGTGAGTGCAGTTTTGTCTTTTTGGTTATCCAGTTTGGAGTGTGGAGAGGCCCTTTGGAGCATGGAGACTATGAGCACCAACAACGAAATTGTGGAACTACTTCAACAAATTAATCAACAACTGGTGGAGTATGCGGCTCAGATTAAGGCTCTAACTGCCAAACAGAATGAGAGGACTGGCAACCTATTTGGCAGTTTGGGTATACCTTTAATTCTACCAGCTCAACCTACTCAGCAGTCCCCAAGTAATTTAAATAATGTTCTCAGGTACAGGCCCTATTGGTTGGGGGCCAGGGGACTGTGACAACTAACACAGCAGGAGACTGGAGAAGTAATAAATTTGACTTCAGTATGGGTTCTGGAAGTGGGGCTAGCCAACAGACTGGTGGGCAGCAGTCCCTAATGGACAGGATAAAGTCATTTGAAGAAATTGCAGATTGAGAATGGGTATTTGGAAAGAAACATTGAGTTGGGACAAGTGCTAAGGGGCCTCCGATTCTGGAAGTATCCTAACGGCTCAGAGAACAATAAAGAGATGCTGGAAGAAGTCCATCGGCTCTTTGATAGAACTGGTATAGATCTAATCAAAATTATGGTCAAATACAATAATTGTAAAATCAATCAGCTTTTGGATGAAACATAAAAAGAAAATGACATTATTACAAAAGACTTGTTGTTCAATCATTATCAAACTAATTTTTATAACACATTAACAAGTATAGAAACCAGCTGTAACAATATATTTCAAAGAAAAATCAACAAATTGAGAAGGGACACTATTGAGTATACTAAGCATAAGGTTTACCCATTATCGGTCGGTAACTGTGGCAACCAGGAACCCTCCATCAATCAGGAGGCCAGTAACAACCAGGAAGTGACGTACCAATGGAGAGCTTATCAGGGGAATAAATTGGAGTTCTCTTTAGAGGAGGGCCTCAAGCAGTCAGAGCGGCTGAGAAACAGGGGAGAAAACAACATGAGCAGTGGCAGCACGGAGCGGATGTACAACGAGCAAGGAGCCAAGCCAAAAAATCAGAGGAATCAGAGGTACCACTGGAATTAGCATCAGGAATTTCCATTTCAGGGGTGCAGGAGCAAGTAAGTGAAAACATTGATTCAGTTGCAAATGTCGAGTTAAAAGCTGCCCCCACATATGGAATTAATCAAAATAACTTTAACGTTTGGTAAGCAAGTAGTGAATTTGTTAGTGGAGACTGGGCTTAGTTACAACCATTTTCCACTAGTGAAACAACAGATTTTGATGTATCCGGAGTTGCAAGGAACTGTAACAGCAGCATTTATAACAGGAGAAATGAGTTTAATGAAACAGCAGAGGAAACAGGTGAACCGATGCTTAAATTAGGCAAACGTAATTTTCTACAGAAGATTCATGGATGGCCTGTTTTTCATATGGGAAGGCACTACTAAGGAATTGTCAGATTTTTATAATTACATTAATACAAGCACAAGCTTTTTAAAGTTTGTGATGACTTGTTCAGATCGAGAGGTTAGTTTTCTGAATGTGTTAGTGAAGGTAAAGGAAGATGGGGCAATAGATACTATGGCATATAGAAAACTCTGTTACAAGAACACTTACTTGCATTGAAGTAGTATGCACCCACATTTTACTTTTAATAATGTGGTGAAGGGGCAAGCTATAAGAACATCACGAGTTATGCTAGTGAGGAAAATTTTAAGAAAGAACCGTGAGATCTAGAAGAGAGGTTTGTAGCAAGGGGGTATAATAAAAAGAAAGTATCTGATAAGCTGGTTGAAGTAATACAAAGAAGAGGGAAGGAAGGAAGGCCTTATTTTTCATCAGATCTACCTGCATGTGTGAATAAGGTAGATGAGCTTAGGTGTAGTGTACCAGTAACATATTCTAAGGATTCTAAAGGTGTAGTTGACATTATTAAAAAACATTGGGGTGTCATGACCACAAGTATAGAATTGAAAGCTATAATAGGTGAATGTTCTAGCATAGTTTATAAGAAAAATAAATCTTTAAGTCAGCTGCTATGTTACCACAAGTGTCTTATGGGGTATGATAGCAAGAAACAATGACATGATTCTTATAAAAATAAAAATAATACTAGACCTTGTCATAACTGCAATTTTTGCAGTTATATAGATTAAGCAGGTGAATTTTTTCACCCAGACTAGAAAAAGGTCTATAAATTTTCAGTGGAGGCAACTTGTAACAGCAGTTATGTGGTTTACCTAGCAGTGTGTAAAACCTGCAGTAAATTTTATGTAAGTAAAATGGACAGAAGACTGAAAGAAAGGGTAAGAGAACATCTGAATGATATAAGAAATACTATGGTTAGGAATGCATTAGCTAAACATGTAGCAGACATTTCCCCAGAGCATGTATTTAGGGTTCAAGTTATACATATGGTGCAGGAAAGTTTCAGGGGAGGTGATATTAGAAATGAAACAGAGTACTTAGAAAGCAAATGGATTATTAGATTAAGAGCAGATACAGAGTCAGGACTTAATGATAAAGTTTTTGTAAATTTTCACTGTACAGCCTCTTTTTTTTAATTGTTTGGACTTGTAAGTACAAAAGATATTATTGTCTTCTAAAACTGAATGCACATAGATCTTAGATAATTATCATTATATCTAGTTGTTTCATTGTTCTGTTTATTATAGTATCAGCATGTCAAACACAGACTGACTCTTTTAATAAGAAAGAAGACCTAACTATAAACCTATTTCTCCTGCCTTTCACATCTTTCCAATTTACCAGGGGCGGCTCATGCTATTGGACTGCAGGACTGCAGCCCCCCCCCGGCTGTAAAACAAAGGAGAAAGACCCCAGCTGTAGAAGAAAGAAGAAAAAAAACGAAAGATAATATGGACAAAAATCACAGACCTTCGCGCATGTGCACTTGCGGCATTTCTGACATCCAGACTACTGCTGAACCAGTCTGGAGCATGCGCAGAGCTCCAGACTGATTCAGCAGCAGTCCAGATTAGAAACACAGCAGTCAAGAGCATCACAGAAGTCTATGCAGTTAGTTACAACTGCATAGACTGGAAAAGGAAGCAATCAAGGGCATCCCAGAAGTCTATGCAGTTAGTTATGACTGCGTAGACTGGAAAGGGATCGGACTACAACATCCGCAGGCTCACCTGCTCTCGCAGGAAGGAAGGACATCACCACAGGATCGGTGACATCCACGGGAGCTTAGCAAGTGGAAATATGGAGCTATACAGTGCAACAGATGGCCCTGGACCTGGGTAAGTATATTATTGCAACGAGAGGGTGTAAATGCCCCTGTTGCTGTATACTGGTGGCTAGAGAGAACACATGGTGGTGGGTACAGAATACCTCAGGCTTGAACCCTGCACCTTGGTTGTAGGTAGCAAGGGCCTGAATTCCCTACCCACCACCATTTGTAAAAAAAAAATTGCAGATTTTTGCCTCATATTTGTTTTGTTCTGTTCCTCATAAAATCTGTGGTTTCTGTATTTTTACAACCACCAGGAATAGAAGTTCCAAAAACCAAACAAAAATAAAACTCCGTGTATACAGACCTCAGTACTTTAATAAAACGAACAGTTTCAAAAACACAATCACAAATCTATTTCGTTCATTTTATTCTAGCAATTTTCTAAGTTTATAACATAGGTATTTGAAATTTGTCCCTATTTTTTCAACTGTATTCCCCCATTATTGGCTGTGTCCAGGTTTTTTGTGCTAAGGTTGAGAGTTATGGTGAGAACTGAATTCACTGAATATGTTTGGGGGCTGTATTCCCCCATTACTGGCTTTGTCTACATGTTTTTTGCTAAGATGTTGAGAGCTATGGTGAGAACTGAATTCACTAAATATGTTTGGGGGCTGTATTCCCCCATTATTGGCTTTGTTCAGGTGTTTTGTGCTACGATGTTGACAACTATGGTGAGAACTGAATTCACTAAATGGTAGCCATTTAAGTTTCGGTCTTCCTCCCTTTCATAAAACATATGATATGGCATAGTGGTATGTTGCTCTAGCTGTTTTGCACAGGGTCCTGGGTTCAATACTTGGCAATGAAATGTATGATAGTAATACATCATTTTATTCTAGCAACTTTCCAACACAATACAAGCAATGTTTAAAATGTGTCCCTGGTTTTTGGGCTTTTGTTCCCCCCTCAATAAATTTTGGCTGTTTCCAGATTTCTTGTGCTGCAAAGTTCAGAGATACAGCTGAGTGTCAAGTAGATTTTACAAGAAGCTGAGAGCTGCAGGGGAACAAAAGTTTAGTGCTGCTTATGCTAAGTCTACCTGCATTGTTAATAGCACAACAGGTAGTGCACATGCTGAAGGCTGTGGGTTTTACTCCCACAGTAGGTAAATGCATTGCTGATGTTGTACTGTGTTGTAAAGGGGGTGGATGCTACAGTCCTTTTTGGCGAAGATACCTAGTAACTATGAACCTGTTATCAGTTTGCCATCCATGCCCGATTGCAATATTACTAGCTTATCATTTCTTTAATGCAACATAGGCAATTTATTCCTCAAGGGCAACAGGCACTTTATTTGTAGATGAAACAATGAAATATAAAGTTGTTTGTTAGCAGCAACCTCTTCATTAGTTACATATTTCTTTAATGTGGAATTATTTAGATGACTTTTACTTCTTCAGAGATTGTGCATATTTACTGATACTGGTGGACTGTAAAAGTTTGAGTAGACCTTTATGATGGAAATGTTCTGAATTGGGCAGTTTTGTCATTATTGGTGCATGCATTTTGTTTAATTGTTTACTGGAAAAATGTTCAAAACAATAAATTTAAAACACCCTCTAACAACTGTACTGTATTGTACAAGGAATATAATTTAATACAATCAGGAAGGTGTATCAAAGAGCACATGTTCGTGTGCAAGAGGCCTATGTTTTGAAAACAGCCCAAAGTTAATCTTTATCTGCCACGGGCAAAACATATTGTTGTTGAATGTGGGTTTCAATGAATATGAGTTTCAAGGGCAGAGAAGCTTTAATGCTAAGTTTTTTTTATTGTGAGACTGCATTGCTTTGTGCATAAGCTCATGGTACTAGGTTAACAGCCCATGGAGACTATTATAAGCCTAGGCAGTTACTCCATGTCAGAATCAGACCCTGAACCTTGTGTCATGTCTATAAGGTAAACACTTTAACCATTATGCCAACCTCCCACCCCTGTTTAGCAGATGCCTTAGTGTTTGTGCTGTGAAATGCAAAATAAAACTTTCAAATGAAGTCTAAATCATGGTAGAAGTAAAGCAGTATGCACATTAGTGTTTATGGTAAATGAGGTGAAATAGCCAAGTAATGGTTCACTGGAATGGCTGCAGGGGGGAGGCTCCATTTGACCATGATTTTGTGAGGGGGAAGGGTGGCAAACACAGACAGCCCTGGCTGAACTGTCTAGATTTTCACAGAATGAATAGATTTTTGCTTCTTATTTTTGGTTTGTTCCTCATAAAATTTGTGATTTTCTGGCAAATTATTTAGGAATTAAGTCACTAAATATTGACAGACACTGAGTTTCAGACTTCATAATCTTCAGAAAAAAATGCATGCTAAAGCAAGACCTGTTATATTCTGTCAACTGTCTCGGTTTATACAAGAGCAATTTTTAGTACTGTTTATATGTTTCCCCAATATATTTGGCCTTGTGCAGATTTCCTGCATTAACAGGTAGAGAGGTACATGCAAATAAATTGCTTTATAGAATTAGGCATATCCAAACCTCTCAACTGTCCCTGATTTTGGCTCAAAATGTTGCTCTTCCCCTAATAATCCCTCCACAAAATGGCAATTTTGGAAGAAAACATGGAGGGTTTACAATTAAGAAATAACTGTAATAATCAGAGTTATAGATTACTTTTATTTCAGAAATGCATGTAGATTCTTTTATTTTGTCAGCTGCTCAAGTTAGCAGTACTAATATTAAAAAAGTGTCCCTTCTTTTACAGGTTCCCAGCTGTATTGTGTGGCTATTTTATATTTTTGCATCACATTTGTGGTCCATTTTTCATACAATTGTGGGTTTTTTGGGCAAATTAGTGGCAAATCATTAAAGACTGAAGTTAGAAAATGATTACAGACAAAGTTTCAGACTTCATAATCTTCAGAAAATTCATACTAATGCAAGACCTACTATTCTATTATCTTTCTAAGTTTATAAGAGCAATATTTAAAAATTGTCCTTATTTTGGGCCTTTGTCCCACTTATATGTATGGCTTTGTCCAGATGTCTTGCTCTGAGGTTGAGAGGTATAACAAATGTGCCAGGGCCATCACAGTCAGCCAGAGATATTGCAGATTGTGACATACTTGTTGCACCCCACTCCCCCATGTAGAGACTCTGGGTGTGTCCAAGCAAGGCAAGGGGCAGTTATGCAGTATAAATGTGCAGAGTATCCCCCCATCCAAGGTAGACACAAGTACTACAGTGACTTTTCATCTGTCCTTGTTTTTGCAGAATGTTCTGGTTTCTGTCATATTTTTATACTGTTGATTTATGCTTAATTATTATTCAGAAAGTGCCTGTTGCTCTGTGTTTACGTAGCAATGCTTTAATGACCATCAGGTAAGCTTGTCTGAGATTGTAAGATGCAAGTAAGCTTTAATAAGCATACTGTTAAAGAATTGTCAACATTGGAAGCCTTTCTGTTGTTGCCATGCAGAGAATACTTACATAACTGGATAACATATAAGCCTTGGGTATTGAAATGCATATGACAGTATTTGTAATAAAGGACAGGATTATATTATTTTAAGAAGCTCATTACATTTGTTGGAGACTTGCAGTCATCTTTGCAGGCTTTACCTGTAAACTAAACAGAATGCCAATCTATTGTGTGTAGTCCATAACCTGTGCAGTAATCCTTTAAGGAATGTATATTGAGCTTGTTTCTTGTTTGCTTTTCATTTTTTACTTTGATCATGTTTTCCCCATGAAACAAGAAGATAGCTGTTGTCAGGCAGAATGTCTTTTTTGGATAAGAAACATTTTTACAAGTGGGAGTAAGTATCACAAAGATTGCTACTTTCAGCATGTTACTTGGTACTTTAATAAAGCTGAATATAAATTATAATTAGAACTGCAGTGCAAGGAGAAGTGGTTTGAGTTGAGTGCTGCTTGTTTTTCTTATACTTGATTTTGACTGGCATTCCAGTAATGTATTTAAAAAGTAATTTATTTTTCATGCCTCACAACCTTTTTGTTTCCATCTAGATATTAAGTAAGCTGTCATGCAGCCAATGCATTGAAATATTTTTTTCTTCTACACTTAATTTTGTCTTGATTGGACTCTCATAGTGACGAGTTGTCACCCAGGGCAGCATATTTAATTAAAGTTACAGTTTTTGTGGTTTTGAGCATAGCTCTACCCCTTTCTAGTTGGCTGCACCCCTTCCCATTGACCCCACCCATTCAGCTGTCTCCTGCAGCCCCCTTTGATATGAAGTCACCAGCCGCCACTGCAATTTACTTCTCCTCCTTTCATATTTTAAAAACAGTAGCAGATATAAATTCATTCCAGTCGCAGAATGCATTAAAAGTATTTTTTTTTCATTCTGTGTGTTATTAAAAAAAGACAAAAATAGGACACTACTAACCTTTGTTTTATTTTGTCGGCCTGCCTGATTCTTTTTTTTCCCCCTGGCTCCTGAGATCACACCATCATGCCAGTTGATATAAAGACATAACCCGGATGAAGTTCAAATTTGGCTGACTGTTAAAGAAGAGAAAGGCCAAGACAGTAGAAGACTTAAGAAGCACATTTTAGTTGATCAGATGGAGAGAAAGAACAGTTTACTTTTCTTACAGTTTAATAAAAGGGATTTCTCTTTTTTTTTTTTTTTCATAAAGGAAAATGGATTTCTTTTGTGGAATTTCTCTTTCCTGGCTGTGCCCTTTGCATTACAGAGTGTGAGTTATGAGATTAACAATGAGGCAAGGTTTTTTAATTAGTTTTCTAAGTAAAAAAAGTGGCTGCTGCTAATTTCAAACTGCAGATCATTCCAGTTGTTTGGCTGAAATGTGTAGCATCCAGATTACTTTCTGGCCACCTGGGACTGTATTTGGTTTAGGAAATGTTTGATATATATAATTTTTGTTAGGCACTAATTTCTTTTGATCTTTATTTGATATCTTGATGGAAATAGTGCCTAGTTGGCATGAACAACACAGTACTATACAGTATAACACAGTAATATAAAGTACACAGTTGCAGACATAAAGCAATATATGTATTACATGCCAACATTTAGAGAGTTTGTTTCTAAATCAGTTTTGACTGTGACTGACTACATATGTTGCTTTATATTTGCAACTGAGGACTGTGCTGTGTTATTTTTTTCAAACTGAAAATGCAAACAGTACTTATGACTGTTCATTCATACTCAGATTTAGGTGTAGTTAGTAATGACATTGAGGATTATGAGCGGGTCTCCAGTCGTAACCATGGTATTATATGTTTGTAACATGAATGCCGAGAAATTCACTTCAAGAACAAAACTTAAGAGATAAATCTTGGAAACCATGATGAGAACACAAAATTTAGGATTACAATCAGATACCTGGTCATAATTCTTTGTAGTGCATGGAGCTTCATCTGCTCCAAGTACTACTAGTTACAGAAACAAAAAGTGCTAAGTATTTTGCCAGCTTTCAAAGCTGTAAACCACTTAGCAAGGGCAGTCAAAAAGACAATGTGACACATTGTTTTACCTTAGGGTAAGAAAGTCAGAAAAGACAGAAAGTAAGAAGGACAGGAAAGATTACTAACACAGACAGCAGGCAGGAAGAACATTTCTTTTTACTTCTACTCCTATCATCTGCTGGCCACTACAAACAGGTTTTACTGCCTAATGCAATACCTGATCTTAACAAGTTATGTAAGGGTGCTTAACAAATGTTAAGGTCAGATTCTGCATTACAGAAGTGCTTAACAGGCTTATCTTTTTCACAATATTGGAGCCTGGTAACAGCACTCCTTACACTACAAGGAATGTTTTTATTATTAATTATAACAGTTTGGTGATAGCTTGGGGGTTGTTGATACTTCTTTCTGCAGCAGTTTATACATTTATATTCAAATTGAGGTGTAGTTAACAATAAAGGCAAACATTAACAGTACCTCTGTCTTTAACTCTGGAAGCAGCCATTGTATTAGTGGAGAAGTATCCCACTGTTGGAGATGGTTTTCAATATTTTAGATAAATTAGTCCAGAGACTGGTTTATGAATCAGAAAGGCCTCCAACTTGTGCTGTGAGATTAGCACTCTGCCTTTTCCATCTTGATTTAGGTGTCATGCTAGTACTGAACATAATCACTGACACTTTGGGTGAGATTCCAAATGTTTTTGGTGGCATGGTGGTAGGATTCCTTAATGAGGTAATGTCATACCAAGCCCTCAGAATTCCTTTTTGACATATGATTTTTTTTTTTTTTGGAATGCTAAACAGTCATCTTGGTAAGTGACTAACCAATATGTAAAACAGCCCAGTACTCCTTTTGTGTGGTTGCTGAATTAATGACACTACAAAGAAGATAATGGCACTGTGATATCAGCTGAAAAATATGACTTCCAAAAATCTGAAGAGTGTGGCTGTCTAATACATTGGACAGTTAGTTGTATGGGTCTGAAAGAAGGTACCACTGTGCCAGTGTGCCACATTTAGAGCTTTTGAAGGAACAGTGTAGTTTTACCTTTTTTTCTGTTTAATGTTCAAATCTACCAAAATTCTGTTAATATAATTACAAATTCAGTGCTGTGGGAAACCTTGATTTAAACAAATGGCAGACAAAAGAAAAATATGCTGGCAGTACTGTTGACATTGTGGACTTTGTCTATTTGCTTTTTGTTTTTTAATTTATTCTTTTCGGATTTCATGTTTGCAATTTTCCTACACCTTACCTCTAAATCTGTAGACATGGAAACTAGCAACAAAGACTCTTGAAAAACAGGAGCATCCAGCTAAAATCTTGAGATCTAATAAGCATAAAATCTGAATACAAAATAGCACACAACTCTTCCCGCTTCAAGTAGGAATGTGGGATACAACTCAGAAACATAATTTTAAAAAAGTATTTCTTTGTATTAGACAGCTTCAGTAATCACATGTGATGAGAGAGATTCAGAAAACTGTGTGAAGAGTTAAATCAAGTGTGAAAATAGGGGCATTCCTTCAAAAAATATGGACATCCTAAATCAGGCCTGAAAGTAGGAACATTCCTCCAAAATAGAAACAGTTGAGAGGTCTGTCCTACACTCTTGTATTGTCTTTTTTCTGTAGATCTACTACTGCTCTCCTTCATGGATTGCCACATGTCCATCATTTGTTCAAGGATTGTGAGTGAAAAATAGTAGTTTTATTATTTTTCTCTTATGGCATACAGATTTAGAACTGTAAGTATGAACTCTTGCTTTTCAGTCGAATTACCCCTAGAGTACTAATTTGGAACTCTAAATGACCAGTCTTATTATAAAAAATCTAAATAAAAACACAAAGGCTGCAACATTTGCATCTCACAATAAAAACATGCAAATAATGGACCAGATTCCAAATGAGTTGCTCTCAGTGTAAGTCTGCTTGATTCCCAAAGACCTGTTCTCAGTGTTAGTGATTTACTTTACTGTAAGGCCTATCTATAAACAAGTTTACTGCAGGGACCAATTTCTAAAACACCTGCTCTCAGTATCAGTGGTCACTTACAATGAAAGTAAGTCTTTTGGAAATGGGGTCAATGTGTCCAGAGTTTTTGGCTGGATATACATACTTTTCAAGGACCTTTGTACCTAGTTTTGATGTCTGCAGGTTGAAAGTTATGGGTGACAGTAAATGAATGAAGCAATAAAGTCATAACTTAAATTGTATATACTCTATTCTTTTGCTATCAGTTTTTATAAGTGCTCCTACATAAGTGCTTTAATTTATTTTGTTGACAAGATGTATATTTCCAATCTGGCCATAAAATAAGAAGCTGACAATGAAAACTAGCAGCTCAGTAAAGACTGGATTTGCATATCATCAGGGAACCGCTGCACTTGTAAATTTAATGCATTTCTGTGCCAAAAGAATACAACCGGGGGGGGGGGGGGGACATTTCAGGACAAAACACTATAATTTTAACTCTAACTTCCCTATCAAAAAAGAATTACAACTGTGACCACCTAATGCAAACAGAGCTTTTAGCACCATGGTTAGACTATGCACTGCTCAAGAGGAAGTTACAGTGGCTTCTCTCCATGTGTCGTGCATCCATGCTATGAAAACTTGATCCTTCACTCAGGCTAATGCAATAAAAGAATGCATGCTGCTATTGAGGGAGTAATAGCAGATAACAAAGTTAAAAATTATGTGATGACTCTGGCCAAGAATGTTCATATGTTGGACATAGCAACATCAACAAGTGCCAAAGCACTTGCAACTGAGGTTTTTCAGACTCTTTTGGAGTGGCTAAGACGTGCGATGTCATGTCATCAGCTGTCAGTGAAACAATTGAAAGCACTGATACTGCATAATTTTGTTTATTTGTGCAATTTTTTTGATGGTGATAATTTTTGATAAAAATTTAATTGTTTAATACCACTGGGGGGGATTCATAGCCAATGAAGTGGTATTCCATTAAATTTTTTTCCTTATTCCATGAATATATATACCTGCCAAATATCACAGTCTACTTACATTTAACGACATAAGGTGACATATCAGAAGAGAGTACGTGACCTTAGGAAAGAGAAAATTGCTTTTCTGTAAGATAACTAGCAACAGAAAGCCAACATGTATATATCTTTAATGCTGAATGACAAATTCATAGCAGAGGTTTGCTTTTGAGTTATATAGGTTCATAGGTGTATACTAGGCTAAGAACCACTGAGGCCCTTATAAGCTTAGCCATGCAACCCAAATGTGACCCACAGATTTGATTTATATAGGTGGTGATTTACTGACTGTCTCTGCCCATCAGAGACATAGAAGCCAAACCGGGGTGAATTTCTGATTAGCTATCCATTGGTCCAAGTTACACAGAAAAAAGGATAGGGAGAAACTCTGCTTCACATACATGGGGAGCATGTTCCAGTGAATGGGAATTCTCTAAGAAACATATCTGTCTCTCCAGCATGTCCTATTTATGTCTCATTCAAAATGTAGGTCTTTTAATCTAGTAGTTCTGATGCTGTGTCTTTGTGGATGTGCAAATGATTTATCACAACAGGGTCCAGGTATGCCTTGTATGCCAGGCAAAGGTCACCTCTCAGAGGTTTGTATGATACCGAGTGAAGAGACTGGGTTTTGAAGTAATCAGCATAGGACATTGTATTTACGCCCTGGACCTAGATGCCATGCCCTTGCATATAAGTTGAGTAACACAGAAGTGTTTTCTTACTGCCTTTGACACATGCTGGACTGATCAATGGTTAAGTTATTGTCTACATGACTTCCCAGATTCCTGACTAGTGAATTAACTTTTAAGGGTGTTTTTCTTGATGATGCAGCTACCCAGGGTGGTAGACTTCCCAAAAGGTACTATAATGCATTTCTTGGTATTGGGATTTAAATCATGGCTTTGGCACCACATGTCTGTCTGTATTAGACCTTCCTGATGAGTGTTCTTATCTTGGGAGAATTCAATGACTGCTCCCAGTTTGCAATCATCTGTGAACTCGGTCAGCCAAAGGCCTTTGATATTGGCTTTGATTTCCAAGACATAGATGTCAAAGAGGAGTGAGCCCAGCAAGTCCTGGGGGGACTCCAATGATGACCAGTTTCTTTGTGGTGGTGACCTCACCAATTCTAACCCCCTGGGTCCTATCAGTGAGCCAGCTAGCTATCCAGCATGTTATAAAGGGGTTTATATTTAGCCCGATATAGGTAGGCGGAATGTACCATTCTCCCCTTACCCATTGCCTTAGTGACCTTTTCAAAGAAGTCCACCAGATTCATTAAGCATGACCTTCTGTTAACAAAGCCATACTGGGATGGATCCAGTATCTGGAGGTCTTCTATGTCCTTTTTGATAATTCTTTCCATGGCTTTGCAAATAAGACTAGTCAAATTAAAGGGTCTGCTGTTTACAAGACCTGTCAAAGGTCCTACCTTATTTAGGTGGATGACCGTTGCAGTCCTCCATTCATGTGGCACAAAGCCAGTTTTAAGGCTATAATTAAATAATACTCCAGGGGTTTTGATAAGTTATAATTCAAACTAGTCAGGAGGCATCCTGGGATGTTATCAAGGCCCTCTGAGGTCATGTCCTTGGCTTTAGGGCATGCACCTAGTACATGCTGCATACTTATAGCTGGAGGGATTATGTTTCAGAGTATCTTTGAGGGGATGGTTGGGGGTGAAAGGGTGGTAAAGTTGGAACTGAATTTGTCTGCTAACAGATTTGCTGTATTGCCAGGCTCAGTTAATGTGGCACCACTAACCACCAATTCAGCACATTGCTGCTCTGTCCTTGAGGTTTCTGACATAGCTGTAGAAGGCCATATGGTTATCTTTCATCTGGGAAGCTATTTTAACCTCAAATTTGGCATTGCTTGACTTACTTAACCCTCTTAGTTGCCTATTTGCTTTGATAAGAGAGTTTCTATTTTTATAGGAGTTACCCTTCCTGATTTTTGCCATAGTTTTTTTCCTTTTGTTGATTAATTTGGAATTGGAATACCACCAGGGTGGTTTGTTTCTAGGGTTAGTCGTTGGCTTATATCTGGTAGGTACTGCACTCTCTATACAGCCATTGATATGGTTGTACAGAGTTTCTGAAAGCAATTCAGCACCGCCTGCTGTGTTCTCTGGGTTTGAAGGGGCATTAAATTTTGGCAATCCATCACTTAATAAAGGTAATTTGCCTTGGAATAGTTCCTAACTGTTACTGGTTTTAATGGGATTATGGACTTGATTTTGATTTCACAGCTTTATGGTTGTACCTTACCAGGGAGGATGGGACATTGGGAAGGGGTGCAGCATTCTGCCATATTTGTAAGCACGAGGTCCAGTATGTTGGAGCTTCTAATGAGTATATTCACAATTTGGTCAAGGGTGTTTGTATTTCCAAAGTCCAGGAATCTCTGTGCCTATAGATTTGAGGGTGTGTAGGATTCCCAGTCTATAGAGGGTTAATTAAAATCTTCCATGTGTAGGATATTAGGTTGGATGGTAAGGGTCTCTTGTAGGACCAAGTATGCATTGTGAGCTTCTTGGGACATGGAGGGTGACTTAGTAGCTGGCTAGGATGTGGTACAGGATTTTATCTAGTGGTGATCTGCATGTGGATGAACTCCATCACATCATCCTGTTATGACCACCCTAGAGGTATGGTTATTATTGATGTATATTGAAACACCTCTTAATTTAGCCCTTTTCAGTGCAGCTACTGGTCGAAAAATGTGGAAGACACTGAAACCTTGCACTGCCAGGGTACTCCTGACACTTTAAACCATATCTCAGTAACTGCACAGATGTCTATATTTTTATAGGTTCATAGGTTCATACTAGGCTATCTGCCCTAGGGCATTTAAAAGCCTAGCCAGAGTGTGTTTGGCTTTCGCCACCCATTTTAAATGAATTTTGCTATGCCCTTTTTCGAGGTTAGTATACTGTGTCTCTGTCTAACAGTGACACAGAAGTGATACCCTGGGTAAACCTACTATCTCCCATCCACTCATCAAGATTCCTCTTGAAGAGAGTCAGTGAGGCACTCTGCCTAACCTGGACTGGGATTTTATTCCAGAGTGAAGGGAGCCTCTGGGTTATGAATCTGTCCCCCCAGCATGTCCTATTTATTTCAGTGCTGAGGTTCAAGTCTCTAGAGCGCGTAGCTCGATGGGATTTGGATTTTCTGAGGTGCAGCATGTCCATTAATTCCGGGTTGGACATGGCTTTATACGTCAGGCACAGATTGCCTCTGAGCAGGTGGTATGCCACTGAGTAGAGATGGAGTTTCTTTAACCGGGCAGCATATGGCATCTGTTTGAGCCCTTTGATCCTCTTGGTGAGGTACTTTTGGGGTCTTTCCAGTTGCTGCAGGTGTCTGGTAAGATACATCCCAAAAGGGGCATTGTACTCAATTATGGGCCTGATGAGGGATGAGTAAAGAGGCACGATGACCTCCCCTGATCTAGATGTGAATCCCTTCATGATTAGGTGGGCTATATAAAATGTTTTTCTAACCACTGTGGGCACGTGGTTGTCAAATGAGAGATTGCTATCAACTTGGGTCCACAGGTCCCTAATTACTTCTTCCATACTTAATGGATTACCACCTATGTGGTAATTTGTGGGCACTTTGTTTTTGCCAAAGGGGATGACTATACACTTTTTGGCGTTTAGCTTGAGGCCATGGCTCTGGCACCAGTTGTCTGTTTCTATGAGGCCCTTTTGTAGGATGCTTGTGTCAGCTGGAAAGTTGATTATGGCACCCAGTTTGCAGTCATCTGCGAACTTGGTCAGCCACAGTCCTTCCGTGTTAGCCTGTACCTCTGAGAAATATATACCGAACAAGAGAGGTCCCAGGACTGAGCCTTGTGGGACGCCACTTGTAACTGGTTTGGAGTCTGACATGGCTCCAGCAATTCTAACCATGTGGGTTCTGTCCTTGAGCCAGTTTGCAACCCATCTAGTGACATAGGGGTTTATATTTAAGCTGGTGAGCTTATCTATAATGCCCGAGTGGGGTATTGTATCAAAGGCTTTTGCGAGATCCAGGTAGGCTGTGTGGACTACCTTCCCCTCGTCAATGGCCTTGGTGACTGTTTCAAAGAAATCAACCAGGTTTAAGAGGCAGGATCTGCCCTTAACAAAGCCAAACTGGGTAGGATCCAGTGTCTGTAGGTCCCCAATATCTTTATTTATGAGGTCCATGATGATCCTTTCCATAGCTTTGCAGACCAAGCTAGTCAGGCTTATGGGGCTATAGTTTCCAGGATCCATTGAGGCACCACCATTGTGGAGAGGGACCACTGTTGTTGTACGCCACTCTTTAGGTACATATCCTGTAGTAAGGCTGAGATTGAACAGTAGTTTTATGTTTGAGTTTAGTTCTTCTTGGAGTTCATGTAGGATGCAGCCCGGGACACCATCTGGTCCCACTGATGCTGTGTTTTTTTGCTTTGGAGAGGGCGGCTCTTACCTGAGCATCTGAGATGTCAGGGGGGCAGCACTCTGCTGGGATAGATATTTGCCCTTTTGGTGGGGAAGGGGGGGGGGGGTTTGCGCTGAACCTGTCAGCTAGGATGTTGGCAATGTTTGTGGGTTCGGTGTATTTTTTGTCATTTTGGACTAATTCTGAGCATATCTGGGAATTCCCACCCAGGTTCCTAACATAACTAAAGAAAGCCTTGTGATTATCCTTAGTGTCCTGTGCAATTTTTCTCTCGAAGCTGGCCTTAGACAATTTTATGAGTGCCCGTAGTTTTTTGCTAATACTGATCAGAGATGCCTTCCCTTTTTGGGATTTTGCTCTATCATGTAGTAGCTTCCTCCTTCTATTGTATAGTTTGTTTATGGCTGGGGTCCACCAGACAGGACACATAACTTTGGAGGATTGGGTCTTGGTTTTATTTGGGATTGCATGATCCATGCATTCCTGAAGGTGTTCATAGAATGCATTTATAAAGGATTCTGCAGTCTGGGCCGTATTTTCCACAGGCCCGGGGGCTTTGATGGATTCCACCTCTGTTTTGAGGAGTGTGAAATTTGCTTTAGAGAAGTTTTTCACTGTGGTTCTCTGGGCAGGGGCTGGGGTCGGGATGTGAATATCTAGTGAGATTAGTTTATGGTCTGATCTTACCAGTGAGGGATACACTTCTGGTCTGGAGCATAGAGTCCCCATGTTGGTGATGATCAGGTCCAGTATGTTTTCCCCTCTTGTGGGAGTGGCAACAAGTTGTTCCATACCATTTGAGTTTATAAATTCTAGGAACCTTCGGGCTAGGGTGTTGGAGCTAGAGTAATGCTCCAGTCTATGTTAGGGTAGTTGAAGTCACCCAATATAATGGTGTTTAGAGAGACCTTCATATTTTCCAGTGTTCTCAGGAAGGCTGAGTGGGGTTCCTGGGTTTGGGAGGGTGGTCTGTAGCAGGCTATAAACTGGAAGGCAGTTTTACCCACTGTTAGTTGCACATGGATAGTCTCTGATGCTTTGTGCTGTGCCACCAACCTGGAGGTGTGGGTATCTTTGACGAATATTGATACTCCCCCTCCTTTTGTGGTTCAGTCCAAGTTTTGGGGCCAAAAATATGGTATGAGGTATAACCTGGTAGTGCTGGGGTGTTCTTGGGAGCCTTGAATGTGAGAAGGGCTCGGAGGGAGGGGAGTTTTATGGTTAGGCTCCTGGCACTGAGAAGTAACACCTTGAGGTTCAGTTGCTTTGATTTGGCTATGTCGGTAGGTTTGTCAATTTGGCATTGCCTAAAAATGCACTATGGGGGTGGATAAAGTTTTAGCCAGTATTCAAAAGCCTAGAAGGGAGAGGTGCAGACCATCCCTGGCAAAGCAATGTTCTCTGTTAACCATGTCCTCCCAACCTGACATATACTGGGCACCCATAGAATGACACCAGAAACACAGCCAGTTGGAATCAATCATTTTTGCTCATATTGTGTCATCATCATCCTCTGTGATGGTAATAAGCTGCTCAAAGGCTTTCGACACCATCCCCCACTATGGAATTATAGATAAACTCACTACACTAGGTATAAATCCCTATGTCACAAGATGGGTTGCCAACTGGCTCACTGACAGAACCCACACTGTGAAAGTAGCAGACTCCAAATCCGACTTCAGACCAGTGACAAGTGGAATACCACAGGGTTCAGTCCTGGGTCCTCTCCTGTTTGGTATCTACTTTTCTGATGTACAGGCTAACACAGAAGGTCTTTGGCTAAAGAAGTCCACAGATGACTGCAAACTAGGAGCCATAATCGAAACTCCTAACGATGTGGATATCCTACAGGGCCTCACTGAGACAGATTCCTGGTGTCAAAGCCATGGCCTCAAGCTCAATGCCAAAAAGTGCGTTGTCATCCCCTTTGGTAAATACTCTGTACCCATGAGCTACCACATAGGTGGTAGTCTACTTAACACTGAAATTGTGATAAGAGACCTTGGGACACAGGTGGACAGTAGTCTCACCTTTGATAATCACATCACCACAGTAGTCAGGAAATCCTTCTACGTGGCACACCTCATCACAAAAAGTTTCTCATCCAGGAAAAAAGAGGTCATTGTTCCCCTCTACTCATCACTCATTAGACCCATTGTAGAGTACAATGCCCCTTTTGGTATGTACCTCACAAGACATCTACAACAGCTGGAAAGGTCACAGAAATACCTCGCAGAAAGGATTATTGGCCTCAAACAGATGCCCTATGCAGACCGTCTCATGCAAAAGTACCCTTGTTCAGTGGTTCAACTCCATGGAGGTCTTATTTATCAATAGAGGCTATGAACCAGTCAAACCCAGAGCTGTTGGACATGCTCCACTTAAAGAAATCCCAATCCCTCTGAACTACATGCTCTAGGGACCTAAACCTTGTCACCAAAATAAACAGAACATGCTAGAAGGATGGATTCCTGTCCCAGGGACTTCCCATACTCTGGAACAAACTATCTGTCTATATCAAACAAAATTCCTCATTAGCACTCTTCAAGAAAAATCTTGATGATTGGATGGGAAATAGGAAATTCACCCTGGAGATCATCTCTGTGGCTCTGCTCGACAGAGGCACAGCAAAATAAATTTCTTGGGTGGCGAAAGCCAGGGTACCTTTTTGGCTAGGCTTATATAGGCCCTAGGGCCAATAGCCTAGTACCTACCTATGAACCTACCTATAAAGCTAGACTCATACCAGCCTGAGACACATAGTCTGAAAGCTCCATAATGCCTCTCTTCATATAGTCCAGAGAGGTACATCTCAGGTCATTTACACCTACATGGACTATGATGGAATCATATTGGTACCTGTGGTGTAATGACTTGAGTGTATGGGTGATTTGGTGGATTCTGGCTCCAGATAAGCAACTAACAGCTATCTTGTCCTTGTTCAACCTGGTTAGAGGAGCATCTATGTGCCTTACAATGGAGTCTGTTATGACGAGAGTCCTGGGAAGTGTATTTGCTTGCCTTAAGGGCTTAGTGTTTGGGGTTTCACTGAGAGTGACAGTATGTCTGGTGTTAGGTGTTGTTTTTCTGAATGCCTTTGGACTTGCTGAGGCATAGTTTTGGCAATGGGTGATCTGGATGATCGTTGGAGTTTAGGAAGTGCCTCAGCATATGTTGGCCTATGTGTGTGCTGTGTACTATGTGAGGTGGGTGTTGTGTGCATAGTTTCAACAACCTGATAAGCACTTGCATGCAAGAGTTTAGCCTCCAGTGTCATTGAGTAAGTACACTTCTTGCATAATATGTCTGCTTCTTTAAGGATTAAGGGGTTGTCAGTAAACATGAGGAAATTTCCCATGATGCCCATATCTGCCAAGCTGGCTACATATAAGTTAGGAAAGTGCATATCCATTCTGTTCAGTCATTTGATTTGTGAGCTAAAAGAGGGTGGTGTATTGGGGTTAGAATGCTATTAATGGTACTTTACCAGAACAAATTATGCTAAACAGTATTAAATTCTACTAACTTTAATGTTTACACAGTACTGAATTCAACTAAATCTGTAGGCATTACCACTTGATTCCCAACTAGCTGCTTTAAGTTTGTTGGCGTGCAAGGCATTTGCACCTTATCACTGTTTTAGAATCATTTGAACATGCTTAGTTTGGGAATGCAGTGTAATAACAAAACTGTCACTGCCTAGGGCGCCACTGTAGCGGGGTGCTTTTTCAGTATTTATTTGGTGTAGGTAGACCAGAATGGGGGCACCAGCTGGTGTGGTGGGGGGCGCCGTGAAGCCCCTTTGCCTAGGTCACCAGTTGACCTAAGGCCGCTGACCAGACATCCCCAGCAAAGATCACATCAATGATGTCAGACTTTCTAAATAAACTTATGATCAAATCTGAAACAAAACAGGATTACTCAGATTTTCCATAATAATTTGATTCAATTCATCAGGAACCCATTTTTGCTGGTGAGATGGGGAGAAACCTGACAGCAAATGCCAAGCAATCGAACTTGGTAAAGGACAGCTTTAGCTAGAACTAACTGACATACAGACATTAGTAGATCCCAGGTATACATATCAGTCTGTGGGCTTTGTCAAGTTTTGGACCGAACACACTGATGAAAGCTTCTCAAACATGAGAAGACTGGCAATTTTAATTTTCTGTATGTTTAGATCAACCTATACTTTTGTTAGCAACTTTTTGCAGTGGATGCTATTAAGGCAAACAATTGTTCTCTAACTAATGAACAGCTTCATCATTACGTCAGGATCATTCTAAATTCATTTCAGCCTAAATTATGCTCTGTTTCTCAATTCAGAAAGTGTAACTTATCAGATTAGTAGGGAAAAGGATACACAATATGAAAAGAAGCAGGACAGATAGGAAAGTAATATGTAATCTATAACTGAAATGTAGTTGCTTGTTCATACTTAATATGAGTGCGACAGTTTCTTCTTCATAGTTACTAAGATTAATGTGAATACTTATGTAGTTGTGCAGCAGCAATACATAAGAATACAAAATCTGACAGAATAATAGCCCATGCCAAATGAATGTGTTAATTGTTATTTAACCTTTACAATTTTGGAAATTGATATAACAGATTTTGACATAGATGGCTTAGGATGTATTTTATTTCTCACTGCTTCACAGGCGTAAGTAAACTGGTCTAGAAAAATCATGGTAACGGGTTGAAATTCTGGTCTCTAACAAAAAGCAGTTGACTAGCTGAATAGCCCTGCTGTAAGGTAAACATTGTTATTAATCATTATTACTGTACATTGATCCACATTTCTGTATAGTGATAAGATAAAAAGTGCTTTAATAAAATGTGATCGACTAAAATGTTACTCATGTTTTTTTGTATTTTACTAGTTACATGACTGACATTAAGCTATTAATTGCTGTTTGTTCTGTCCTTTTCTGTTTTTGATACCCTTGGTGAGTGGTACAGCTGAAAAGGGTCTAATGATTATCCACTTCATCCAGCTGAGAAACATATAAGTAAAGTATATAAATACAGCAGTGCACATTGTGACTGCAACAGCAGGGTCACTAGAAATGAGCTAACAAAAACATAGCTATGAATAAAGCAGGGGGAGGTTAAAACAGGATCAGAAGGTAGCTAGTGAAGAAACAGAGGAAGTAGATGAAAATGAAACATGGTAGAGCCAGAAGGAGACCAGGAAGTACTGCAAGGGCTGTAAGTCACTAGTGAGAAAAAATACAAAGGTTGAACCTAGACAAGCGGCTGAAAGGAAGCCAAACAGAGAAGACATATGGTAATAAGGATGCAGATGTCCACAGAGGAGACTGGGAATTAATTAATAATTAAGTATATGAGATGTCTCCTGCAGGATAAAGGGAGGAAGGGACGGAGGAAGCTAATGATATATGTATATGACAGTTTACTGATATGGCTGGATTTCAATTTATAAGCTGTTTAGGTAAAATTTAGATGGAAGAACAGCTTGGTATGGTTGAAAATGGTAAAATAGCCAGCCACTGGCAAGGAAAATTATCCCACATTACTGATAGAAAGGAAGATCACTGCCATGAGACAATAGATTTAGAATCAAATATTGTAACACTTGAAAACATGCTGCTGAGGTTGTCAGAACTCCTTAGTAAGGTAAAATGCTCAAAGGACTGGACATTGAAGCTTGTGTGTTATACGATTTTTTGAAGTGCTGCTAATGATTTATGCAAGGAAAGAAATGAAGGCACTGCCACTGGAGTTAAAATGTTGGGTGACTGAATGATACAAAGAATGAGGGCTGGTTGTAGGACTATGAGAGATTATGTGAGAGTCTCAAGAATGCAGAGTCAAGGACTACTTGCTCTAAAGTAAAAAAAGCATAGAAACTGATGAATTCCTCAAGAACGTTATCATTGAGATGACACGAACAAAACCGGCCCCTTCCCCAAGATGGTCCAGTACCAGAGGTGGTAATATTTAGTAATGGATGCAGGGGGTTGAAACCAACTGCACCTTGATAAGTCTTTTTCAGAATTGTCCTGCAGTTTTGCAGGGATATCCTATATAGGAAATGGAAACAAAAAGAACGTCATCCCTTCCAGAACAAAAAAAAAAAAAGAAATACAAAAGCGATAAAAGAATAGAGAAACTTAAAGGGGAAATGGAGGCAAAGATTAGTGAAAAGTGATGTTACTTGAGGCCAGGGGCCAATGAATAAAATCAGTCAGTTGCATATTATAATTATAAAATAAGTTAGCTTCTGTTGTATATATTACAGACATATACCTTAACTAGGGTTTAGAACACAATCATCCTGACATGATTCAGATTATATCGTAAGGACAGAGAGATTAAAGGAGCAACGGAGTAGCAGTGCATGATTTGGACTTAAAACTTATGTGGTATGCAAGCCCCAAGCAGAAAGCAAAAAAATGATGAAGACATCACAAGGGACAGGATTAGAAAAATGTAGAAAAGAACTACTATTTTGTGAACTTAAATATCAGGTACAATTTTTCTGCCATTTCCTTTTGCTATAATTGTGCCCTCATCTTGTAAAGTGGGTTTCCTTATTCTAAAATGTGTAGTTTTTACTTTAGTTAGTTCAGAGCACCTCTATTTATTAAGTTTAATAAACCATTGCTTCTGCTTACTGTATGCTGCGCAATTGTTCATTGTTGCTTAAACAGTCAGTATTTTGAGTCCTTCACATGGAAGACAGGATCAACAACAATTGATGATTGACTGAGCAGCACAGTGGATCAGGTTACCTTTATTAATCTTACCATAGCAACACAGTGGATTAGGTTACCTTTATTAATCTCACCTGTTAAGTCAGCTGCTGAGAAATAAGACTAATACAGGAGTTTTTCAAGTACTTACTTTAGCAGGTAGCTTAGTTTCCAGTTTTCTACACCTGGCTGGGGATATAGTCACCAAAGATGCAAGTTACTTATCTATAAGAGTTTGCAGAAAAGGACAGCACTTCATCTTTCTGGAAACAGGCAGGGGTCATTCCAGTGCAAGAGGCTGGAAGTATTATAATTTTGGACCAATACAGGCCTCTTACTTTGTTAATCCTTTTGACAAAGATGTTGGAGAGGATAGAATACATGCAGTTGTATAATCAACTTATGTATCATGGTATACAGTCTGAAAATAACAGCTACATTGTCATTCTGGCATCTGTTCAGAGCCTTTAGTAGTATGGATCATTATAACTAGGATACAAACTAACAGACTCAGAAATTGTTGCTCCAGAACTTCAAATAGTTCCATGGTTGCAAGGATGGAATATAACAAATGATCCACTCAAGGCAGTACTCTTTGTACTCCAAAGAGTACATTTTTTTTCTGAACCTGTTAGAAACATTGGGGCTTTATCAAGTCATATGATGTCTATAACCATCTAGAGTAATTCTTCTCAAAACATGTACATAGCTTGCTTACAGAGAGGATTGCAACTCAAAAAACAATACATCTAATAGATTTTGACTGAGTAGCTGAAAATGTTACACACATTAAGTTTGGGGTGGGATGGGGCAACAGCTCAAGTGATATGACCACTTTTTAAATGCCTGGTAGATGGGGGGAGGGTAGCAATAAGCATCTGTGAATACAAAATGGAATTCACTGGCTATACCAATGGATACACTGATGTATTTCTACCTCTAACTCCAGATGATCAATTAATTCCCACAAAGAACTGTATTCAGACCACTCCTAGTTACTTTTTATGTGGAAGATATGTGGTACCATTGTGGCAATGGTGACCTTTTTCAATATGTGGATAGCTCTGCATTACTTGAGTCAGCCTTGGTGCTGCTGAAACTCCTTTATCACACAATGTTTACACTGCACAAAAGTGGATGTTATTCATGATTGTACCCAAATCTTAATGAAACCAAAGCAAAGATAACAGAAAATGGAATACATTATAAGACAAAAATGAACTGATCCCTTTAACAGCTACAAATGAAGCAACCCAAATATTACATGTTTTGGTTTTAGTTTAGATCAAAACTAAGTAAAGACCAAGCTATGTCCACAACACATCACCTGCTTAGTCTGTTTTCTGTGCTAACATATACCTCACAATGGAAATCATGAATAATTACACAAACTGTGCTATTCTTAAAGAGTTTGGGTCCATAGCACTCACAAGAAGTGTGTTATATTGCATAAAAAGTTGCATCTACGTACCATAAGGCTGCTAGTCTGAACACAGTCTTTACTGTACATATAGCTTTAGAAACATGAGTATTGAAGGATGCAGAATAACATCCATTTTACTCACTTCTGTTTGCTCATAAAACTTATCTATCAAGGTAAATGTTTTTTATTTGCTAATTATCTAAAGTGTCACATCTCTACCTGAGAACTAAATACAGGATGTTAGCTTCAGTATAAAAATATAAATTCCACACAGAAGACATGGAGATTTAGTACTGAAATGGAACATTAAACTAAGTATACATTTTCTTAAATCAGACAAAAAATGTTCACTATCTATCCTAAACAGACACAATTCTTTTATTTCTACATATGTACAGGGAGGCAGAAAAATTAAATACAGCCTAATTAGCAAAGTGAACAGTATATTTTATATGTCACTAGTATGGTAGCTGTTAACCCCTTCACTCCCCAAGACATCCCTGAGCTCTGAAATTTAAACATTCCCTTACATACCCACTAATACCTACCTAACACCTCCCACTTAAACAGCAACACATTACCAATAACATCCAAACCCTTTCCACATCTACCTCCCAGTGAAATAACAGCACTACACATCTGCTTCCTGCACAAAAATACATACTTTCAACCACCTCACTTATCTCCAATCCATACATAAAAATGGCCATCATCAATGAAACTAAATGTCACTCCAACTCACTTTTAACAAGTCCATCTATTTCCCTTCATATAACAGCTGCTGCAACTCAATCATTCATTCTTATAACATTTTCACAAGTTTGCTTCATCAAATTTTCATTCCTATAATATTCTCAATTGTTTGCTTCAATATTTTCACCCTCTTAATATTCTCAGCAACAATGTACAATGTCCAATCCGATCATTCCTCAAAACAACAATATTCTTACAGGCACCCTACATAATGTCAAAGGTATTAGAAACATGTTAGAACAAATCAGTCCATTTCTCACTGGACATAGTCAGAATCACAGAATCATGGCTAAAAATGTCCACCCCAAATGTTCACCACTTTTTCCTGGGAATGAGAACATATTTGATGACCCCCCCTCAGGTAATAGGACAGGTGGAGGGGTAATGCTCTTATACAGATTTACCCTCTGCTTCTCTATAGTGACTCAGGCCACTACAGCCTCACAGCATGAACCTAGCAAGTTAAGAGTCCAGTCACCATCTATACCTAGCTATAGCATACTTCTCATAGCAAGTTAAGAGTCCAGTCACCATCTATACCTAGCTATAGCATACTTCTCATAGCAAGCTGAGTCCAGTCACCATCTATACCTAGCTATAACATACTTCTCATAGCAAGTTAAGAGTCCTGCCACTATCTATACCTAGCTATAGCATACTTCTCATAGCAAGTTAAAAGTCCTGTCACCATCTGTACCTAGCTATAGCATACTTCTCATAGCAAGTTAAGAGTCCAGTCACCATCTATACCTAGCTATAGCATGCTTCTCATAGCAAGTTAAGAGTCCTGCCACCATCTATACCTAGTTATAGCATACTTCTCATAGCAAGTTAAAAGTCCTGTCACCATCTATACCTAGCTATAGCATACTTCTCATAGCAAGTTAAAAGTCCTGTCACCATCTGTACCTAGCTATAGCATACTTCTCATAGCAAGTTAAGAGTCCAGTCACCATCTATACCTAGCTATAGCATGCTTCTCATAGCAAGTTAAGAGTCCTGCCACCATCTATACCTAGTTATAGCATACTTCTCATAGCAAGTTAAAAGTCCTGTCACCATCTATACCTAGCTATAGCATACTTCTCATAGCAAGTTAGGAGTCCAGTCACCATCTATACCTAGCTATAGCATACTTCTCATAGCAAGTTAAGAGTCGTGTCACCATCTATACCTAGCTATAGCATACTTCTCATAGCAAGTTAAAAGTCCTGTCACCATCTATACCTAGCTATAGCATACTTCTCATAGCAAGTTAAAAGTCCAGTCACCATCTATACCTAGCTATAGCATACCTCTCATAGCAAGTTAAGAGTCCAGTCACCATCTATACCTAGCTATAGCATACCTCTCATAGCAAGTTAAGAGTCCAGTCACCATTTATACCTAGCTATAGCATACTTCTCAAAGCAAGTTGAGTCCTGCCACCATCTATACCTAGCTATAGCATACTTCTCATAGCAAGTTAAGAGTCCTGTCACCATCTATACCTAGCTATAGCATACTTCTCATAGCAAGTTAAGAGTCCAGTCGCCATCTATACCTAGCTATAGCATACTTCTCATAGCAAGTTAAGAGTTCTGCCACCATCTATACCTAGCTATAGCATACTTCTCATAGCAAGTTGAAAGTCCAGTCACCATCTATACCTAGCTATAGCATACATCTCATAGCAAGTTGAGTCCAGTCACCATCTATACCTAGCTATAGCATACCTCTCATAGCAAGTTAAGAGTCCAGTCACCATCTATACCTAGCTATAGCATACCTCTCATAGCAAGCTGAGTCCAGTCACCATCTATACCTAGCTATAACATACTTCTCATAGCAAGTTAAGAGTCCTGCCACTATCTATACCTAGCTATAGCATACTTCTCATAGCAAGTTAAAAGTCCTGTCACCATCTATACCTAGCTATAGCATACTTCTCATAGCAAGTTAAGAGTCCAGTCACCATCTATACCTAGCTATAGCATGCTTCTCATAGCAAGTTAAGAGTCCTGCCACCATCTATACCTAGTTATAGCATACTTCTCATAGCAAGTTAAAAGTCCTGTCACCATCTATACCTAGCTATAGCATACTTCTCATAGCAAGTTAAGAGTCCAGTCACCATCTATACCTAGCTATAGCATACTTCTCATAGCAAGTTAAAAGTCCTGTCACCATCTATACCTAGCTATAGCATACTTCTCATAGCAAGTTAAAAGTCCAGTCACCATCTATACCTAGCTATAGCATACCTCTCATAGCAAGTTAAGAGTCCAGTCACCATCAATACCTAGCTATAGCATACCTCTCATAGCAAGTTAAGAGTCCAGTCACCATTTATTCCTAGCTATAGCATACTTCTCAAAGCAAGTTAAGAGTCCTGCCACCATCTATACTTAGCTATAGCATACTTCTCATAGCAAGTTAAGAGTCGTGTCATCATCTATACCTAGCTATAGCATACTTCTCAAAGCAAGTTAAAAGTCCTGTCACCATCTATACCTAGCTATAGCATACTTCTCATAGCAAGTTAAAAGTCCAGTCACCATCTATACCTAGCTATAGCATACCTCTCATAGCAAGTTAAGAGTCCAGTCACCATCTATACCTAGCTATAGCATACCTCTCATAGCAAGTTAAGAGTCCAGTCACCATTTATACCTAGCTATAGCATACATCTCATAGCAAGTTAAGAGTCCAGTCACCATCTATACCTAGCTATAGCATACCTCTCATAGCAAGTTAAGAGTCCAGTCACCATTTATACCTAGCTATAGCATACCTCTCATAGCAAGTTAAGAGTCCTGTCACCATCTATACCTAGCTATAGCATACTTCTCATAGCAAGTTAAGAGTCCAGTCACCATCTATACCTAGCTATAGCATACTTCTCATTACCTTCCTCCTTAACAAATTCCAAACTCCAATACAAAACATTATGGCTTGCATACCATGATGAAAGAAATACACCATTATACTTCAGGAATTCAACATAAACTGTCTGGGCCCCACCTCTCAGGATATATCTAAATTCCTAGCTGAACTTAACCTGACATAACTAGTACATGAACCTACCAGACCCAGATATAAAACTAACCACAACAGTGTTAATGACCTCATAATCACCTTTCACCCAACTATCTTCTGCTCCATTACCACCTCCATCCCCACCTTCAGTGATCACTTCCCTATAACCTTACACATCCAAAACTTCAAAATAAAACATCACTAAAAGTTAATCCATCCATCCTCAACCCCTTTTCCCACTTTGCACATGGTGTCGGGGTGTCATTTCAGCAGTGACTATCATCTCGAGACAAGGTTTACACTGCGGGTGGCTAGCCCTGCTGCTGAGGTTCATTCATACCACTCACTCACACACACTTTCTCATTTATGGCCAATTTATCATGTCCAATCCACCTACTGAATGTCTCTGGAATGTCATTTAAATAACAGTTTTCATATAGCCTCTTCAAACTCAGTTCTCACATACCAGCTAAAGACTGGTCTCCTCTACTCAACCTTACCCGTGTAAACACAGCCACTAAACAGCTCACAGGACTTCACCTCTTCCTTCAGAACACTTGTTTCCTCTTAATTACCATATTTGCCAAGCACACTAATACAGACTGACTAACCAAAGAACTTAAAATACTAATTCAACTTCATAATAAAGGATGGCAAAGCTAGAAACAAGACTCATCAAAATTAACTAGAAAACATTAATTATTCTACAGCAAATCACTAAACAGGCAATTCAAAAGTGCAATCATATAGACGTCATCCAAGCAAACTTTATCCTGTAATCACCCAAAACGATTCTGCCAGGCAGTAAACAACAAAGCAGACATACCCTCTCCCCAGGGAAATCTCTACTCAGAGTTACATATCTTGTTAATCCACCATTCTCGGACAGACTTCCTCAGTGAATTCTCCAACCTACCTCACCTCCATCAACATCCCCTCCAGTCCCCACATAGAACTAAATCTCCCAGCATATATTCCACCCTTTTAATTTAGCAGAATAAAAGCTAAACATATTGATCCATTGCAGGGGCAAATGCAACTTGACTCTACTAATGCTAAAGCCAGTCTTTGACCATTGTTCGTATTCCCCTGCAGAGAATTCTTACTCACCCCTTTGGCCCACGTACATAACCTTTGCCTAACAACAAACACAATACCCTCCATTTAGAAATTTGTTTATATCAGACCAGTGCAAAGAGTTCCAAAACTAACCAACTGCGAACAAGTACATATTCATACTTTATACTGCCTTACTCTCCCTTCTTTACTCGCGTATTACTTCTATCAATTTCTCGACACCCCACCCCCACCCCCGGCTTTCTCTCTAAAGATACCATAAGCCTGTTTTTCTCTCACTTCATATTGCAATTCCTGTTTGCATTATATTAACATGCCTTTAATTTCTCTATAAACTGGATAAAAATGTCTCTAAATTGTATCTATTCTAAACCAATGTTTTCATATTATGTCTAATTTGGTATAATTATTTAAACTGTGATAGTTTTTGTTTTGTTTTTAAATATTGTGACATTATTGTTCTTAAAATGTTTTTTAATATTTTGGAGCTTTTCTCCCCGGGCCTTTACTGAAAATGGGCTCCTACCCAGTCAGATTTTCCCAGTAATAAAATGTCAATAAATAAGCAGCATTAGTCATTTCTGACCAGTCTCAATTCTGCCCACATTGGCCAAAATCCTAAAAAAAAGTTATATGTGCAACTCAACACATCCCCCACCCCCACAAAAAAAAACACTTTCTCTAATAAACAGCATGAATTCTGGACCAGGAGATATACACTGACTGCTGGGCAAACTGTAACCACTCACATTCTCAGCAGCATGGATAAAGGATACCTAATAGGTGCAGTCTTCTTTGATTAAACTTGGGCCTTTGATATGGATGAACACTCCATCATGCTAACTCACCTACTGGACATTGGAATCGGGCTAAGGATGTACAGTGGTCCCATGATTATTTTAAATCTACAAAACCTTCAAAGTAAAAATTGACTCTTGCTTCTCTCAGCTTGACCACACATATTCCATTGTCCCCCAAGGCTCCATACTGGCCCCTCTATTCTTCTCCAATTGCATAATCAAACTCCCACTTGGTCTATATCAACTTCAACCCCTGCTATGTGTTAGTGACATATTGATTTGCTGATCTCATCCAAATAATGCAGACATACAAAAGCAACTACAATTAGACTTTCTACATCTAAACAAGTGTCTCACAACTAAACATCTCTTACTGAATCACAAAATAAGTGGCTATCAAAATGCCCTAAAACACTACAAATCACTGACCAGTTCAATGATCACCTAGAAACTATAACATCCTTTAGATACGTAGGGATTTGTCTTGAACAATCCCTCTATTTTCAGGAACACATTGAAAAGCTCACACCCAAGATCAATAACTTTCTATTCTGGGCACAAAAATATTCTAATTTCTCTCTCACCCTGGCAGAGCTTCCATTAGTAAAGGAGTCCTACTTATCCACCTGGAATATGTTTTATTGTTTTTTGCTACACCCTCACACAAAAATACAGCAGTATTTCAATCACTGTGTGAAAGCATTTGCTGCTTCCTCACAAACTCTCCACAAATGGGTCAGCAATGTGTTATGCTATAAAAGCCAAATGTCTGTGTAGAAAGCAGATCAAGCCTCCTCTTAGGCCCCCCACTCTTCAGACCGCTTAACCAAAACACCCCATTGTGACTCACCTTCAAACTGATTGCAACCACCTTACACTAGAACCTCAGAAGCCATGCCAAAGCAGAACCTACACTCCAAACACCTACCCCTAAATTTCACTGCAGTGACCACAGCTTCTCATTCCTAGCCCCAAAATATGTCAGCCTCTACATGAACATATAAAAGAAATGTCACAATATTCTAACTTCTGACACAACTCAAAGAATTTCTGCAAGACAAATTTAAACGTAACTTTGATAGGACAGGTCAAGTCACATAACTAATCAAATCTCATACTGCATCGAATCATTACCTTAAGACTGACACCTGTATATCCCTCACTAAGAAGTGATACATCAAACACCTTGTAAGTATGCATATAATACTTCAGCCCATAATGACCACTTCCATATTTACTTTCCCCACTAACAATGGACTCCCCGTACTTTCCTGATGCTGTTCTAACTGTTGTTCTCTTTCTATTGGTGAATGATCTTGCTTGATTCACCTCTGATTATATCACATCTTTTTCATGAAATACATTGCAATGACAGTGAAATTATATATAATATATGACACATTTGTATTGTTTGCTCTGTTTCTGTTGTACTAATTGTACTCTTTTGTAATGTCCTTACAAATTACAACCCAGGCTGAAATTGTAATTGGTCATGTTTCATCAGTGCAAATGTAAATGAAAATAAATAAAATTAATCGTTTAACTCATCTTGATTAGAATTAAAAATGCATATGTAGTTCATTATTGCCAAATCACAAACAAACTAATCACTTTCTTTTCACTTGAAAGTCTCATGAAACCTAGCTAATCACTTTCTAATGCATACTTAGTCTACAGCCCATTGTCTATATTTGTAGATATATCTGATTCCTGCTCCACTGGTCAGTGTGAAATGCTTTTATAAGATCACCATGAAGACTTGTAGCACAGTCACTTATTTTGTCCTGTATAAGCCAGCACATTCAAGTACACCTGCCTCCAGTAAAAAGAAATAGTCTACATGTGCTTAGAAAATGCATTACAAATCATTCAAATTAGATTCCGCATTCATTTTTTTCAAACTAATTTCCCTTTAACACATATATAAGATCCTGCATCGATACATATTATACCTTAATGTGTAACCATACCTCTCAAGATCTTAGTGCAAGAATTCTGGACAAAGGCAAAAAAATGGGGGACAAAGGCTTAAAATCAAGGTCATATTTTAAATATTGTTCTTATAAATTTAGAAAGTTACTAGAATAACAGGTTTGGCATTAGCATTCATCTTATGAAGGATTTGAAGTCTGAAACTGAAATGTCTGTCATTATTTACTGCCTTCAGTTCTCAATGATTTATCAGAAAAACACACATTTTATGAGGAACAGGCCTGAAATATGAGGCAAAAATCTAGACATTCAGTGAAATTCTGGACAATTGAGAGGCATGCATGTGAACTGTAATTTATTGCAATGCATTTAGGAGATGGAATATGTAAAACTCATTTTTACCACTACTAAATATATATTGTTGTCAACAGTCTCTTTGGAATTACACAAGTTTAAACAGTTGGGCTTCAAAATACTTAAGAGTGTGCTGTGTTCTAGCCATCAGGCAATATTATTATATCAAAATAAGACGATCGGTCACCTTTTTCAAGCAGATGCACTTAAAAAATAAATGTATTTAAAATTTTGGGTTGTATAGCTTATGAGAAGCTATAAACAATGAAAAAAAAATTTTCTAAAACCAAAGACTATATGTGTGAAAAGTCAATTATACTGCCTCAAAGACGTTTATAAGGTGCTGTGCAAATCCATAGTGATGGTGTCCTCCGTGACAAAACTGATTTGTTTAAAGGCTTATGAAATCTGCTAGGAAAATGTCATATGAAGCATTACTAGTGATTCATGCTCACATAAAAGTGCTTATAACACTCAGAAGTAATGTTGAGCAGGAACTAGGAATGGAAAGCCTCTGTGTTATTGAAAAGTAATTAGAGCCAAACGTGTGGGCAAATAGTATGGTCCCTAGTGTGAAAAAAAGATACCATTTGCATTTGGATTGATCCACAAGCTTAAAACAGTGTGATTAAATGACAGCTTTGCCCATTTTGTACAGAGAATGAAAGCTGCATCAAGCGGAAATCAAGATCAAAGCTTATGAAAAGCAGGAACACATCATTTGAAAATTTGCATATCCTACAGTATATGGCCTCTCCTTGTCTAGTAACTTTGTGGAACATCAGGCATTTTAATATCCCTTGATAGAATCTATATAGTATAGATGGACACTACTTTTCTGTATAAAATTAAAAAGCAGAAACCCAGACCGCAAAATATATAATTTTATTCAAAGCTACCCACAAATCAGAAATTATTTAGATTGTTGGTACTGGCTTTCTACTGCATTTACATTTTTTTGCAAATTTTTGGTGGTACTTATTTACATTCATTCTTTGATTTCCTTCTTTATCCTAATCCAGGATGTGGGAGGAGTTTCAGCCCACCCCCAGGATGCAGTGGGTGCAAGGCAAAGAGCCCTTCCTAGGCAGGGACCCAGTCTTTTACAAGCTGCACAAATACTAATACATACACACAGGCACACAAGTAATCAATCGCATGTGCACACACACAATCATTGGAAAATTAGGAATAAATGCAGAGTACCTATACAAAGTCCATGCAGGCATACGACAAGATTAATATTCGATGTAGTAGACACTCCATCTGAGAACCAAATCACAGAATCAAATTCTGTCAAGCAGCAACACTACTCTGAGCAACAATATGCTGCCCTCATTTGCGTACTTTATTGAGCAGAAGAACTTGTGTAAGAACAAGAAAACACAGAACTGGAGAATTGGGAACAAATCAATGTTCTTGGGTATCTCAGGAGAGATGTGAGGATTTGCTATTTATCAGCCAGGTAAATGTGTTACACACAAGTGCATCTTTTCAGGTATAACCTAACAGCACTGCCTGGTTGTATGACCTGCTCAGAATCATATACCAGACAAAAGTGAAAACAATAGGATGAAATTTATTAAAACTCATATCTTTAATTCATTGAACTAAATTGCACTTTCTTAGAAAGAGCGGTGAATAATTAGTATAGTCCTTCTATGGACACTGTAGAAACTAAAGAGTTTAACCATGTGTAGGTTATGTTAGCATAATGCCATCCTTACAATATACCATGAGACTGGAATGCATGCATATCTACCCCCGGCCAACAATAAGCATTACTGCTATATAAATGGGGCATTCTTACCAATGTGAGCGACATGTTGGATTGCACATGGCTTGCTCATAAGAAGACCATATGGTAAATGCAGATGATGCAATTTTCAAAATTCATTTTTTTCTTTCAATATATTAATATCTACAATTTTTAAGACAGTATAACATTTAAACAGTTACTGATTAGCTTACACAATTGCAAAATGTTAAACTTGCCTGTGCAAGAAATGTCTTTTGCTTATGGAAAGAAACAATTCTTTTTTACCCAATGTGCTTCAGCAAAAATACGGCAAGCATTTAGGATTCCATTCTGCTGACAAATTTTAAGCCAACCAAAATGCCTTTTCCCGGCTTGGCGGGCCTAAATTAATTTGCAGTTATTAAACCAGAAATAAAGAAATACTTAGCTGCCCACTTTTTCAAAAGGTCTGTTTTCATTATGTAACAAAAATAGAGCCTCTACACTGGTCAGAAAGTTTTACTTCATACAGCAAGCCTTCTCTGAAACTTTAAAAGCAGTTATAAATGACTCACTCAACAAGTCAAACCTTTTTTCATCTTGCTTGTGTCATTCATCTTATCACCATATCTAAAAGCCATGTAAAATAATAGTGCTACATAAGCTTTAAATGTATCTTCCTTAAATGCATTGTATTATTCTGTATGAAAATCTATTTTAAGATCCTAAAATTACTGGTCTGTAATGTATTTATTGTTATGCATTTTTCTTCCACAAACTCCATAGGAAAGGATCTACCAGATCATTTGGACTGTCAAGGTCAACAAATACATATAAATAAATAAACAAGGAAAAAGTCCAGCATAAACATTTAAACTGTTAAATTTTCTAAATAGCCCATGTAATAAAGTTAGTATTTTTTTTACTTAAAAGGCTGTCTTTAATCCAATATTATACAAGCTATATCCTGTTCACCATGTGTGAATAGAAGAGGTTAAAATTCATTAGTAGACCCCCCCAACACACACACACACACACACACACACACACACACACACACACACACACGCACACATAACCTTTTCGCAAAACAGAACTTTTCAATGAATTTGTACATATTTTACACAGTCAGTAGTCCACATTTTCCAAAAGCACTACCTATATTGTGGAAGAAAATTATTTAGTCTCTTTGAGGAAGCATGCGTTTACTATTCCATTGTAATAGAGTTTCTGTGAAGGTTCAAGTTATGAATCTGCCCTACTGATACTGGTATGTGTAGCAACCTCAAAACTTGTACATTTAAAATGACTTTATCACAGATTTATTTAGTTTCTCAAAATGGTAGCCACCATGCTGGAGAAGACTTTCAATACACTGTGTGGGCTAAACCATGTTAAAAACAGAAGGGGGGCATAAGCACAGACAATGTATATATTAGGTTTGAAGGAAGCATAGAGAACATGCCTCGTATGTCCCCAGATTACATGGACCATTTCACATGACTTCAAACACATATGCATCATTCATATAGCAAGAGACAGAAGGAGGTAAGGGCTGCTAACACACATACATTGTGTGTAGGTCCAAATTAATAAGTATTTGTTGGTGCACTTTGAGATTTCTGCCAGCAATCAGAACAGAAATCATACAGTGGCACCAAGAATGTGAATGTTAAATCAGATCATCCAAAAAAAGTCAGGACAGTTGTAAGCTATGAGTATCAAGAATGTCAAATGTTAAATTTCTCTCAAGGCTAGACACCAATCAGATTTTCCATCAAATAAAGCTGAACTAAGAAACTTCCAAACTGTATACATTCAATACATGATTACAAAAGTATAAATTCTTTAGACTTCTGTTTGGCATTTTGACAGCATCAGAGGTATTCTTTAAAGCTCTTCTTTAGGTAATTAGTGTTATAAATATAACTAATGAGCTGCTATTTTGGGGTCAGACACACAAAAAAAGAACACAATAAAAGATTAATAAGACTGCTAAATAGATTAAGGCAGCATAAGTTCAAACTAAATATGACAAAATGTAAAATAAGTGCATCCTTTTGTAATGTCAGTGGGGCTAAGATCTGATCATAAACATTCTGGGTAGTTCTGCAAATAGGTTCATAGGTTCATAGGAGGTTACTAGGCTAATAGCCCTAGGGCCTTTACAAGCCTAGCTGTGTAAAATAAATGTATCCTAATTGACTATAGTTTGATGGTCATTGTTAGCAGAGCGATTCTAAGGTCAGCACCGACTAACCCTGTCCATGAAGGACATAGGTGCCACCACCCAGGGTGAATTAACGGTCACCCATCCAGTTGTCAAGGTTGCTCTTAAATAGGGTCTTTGAGGAGCTTTGCTTCATGTGATGTGGGAGCTTATTCCAGGGGAGTGGTAATCTCTGGGAGATATATCTGTCTCTCCAACGTGTTTTTTTAACGTCACAGGCTAAGCTGAGATTCCTTAACTGAGTGACTCTTGTCCCATTTGATTTGCGGATGTGCAGCCTTTCCATTACAGCAGAGTCAGAGACTGCTCCTTAGGCCAGGCACAGGTTGCCTCTCAGCAGTCTGTATGATACATAGTACAGTGACAGGGCTTTCAGTCTTTTCATGTAAGTCACATTTTGGAGGCCCTGGATTCCCTTAGTTAGAAACCTCTGTGGTGTCTCCAGTTGCTGCAGGTGTCTGGTGAGATACATACAGAAGGCAGCATTGTACTCAATTAGTGGCATGATAAGGGTTTCTTACGGTGGCGTTATAACCTTCTTAATCTTGGATGCAATGCCCTTATTTATGAGATGTGTAGTGTAGAAGGCTTTCCTTATCACAATGGATACATGGTGATCAAAGTTTAGATTGCTATCAACCTGTGTTCCCAAGTTTTGCACCACTGAGCTTAAAAGGTGCTATCTATATCATAATTAGCAGGGGACGCTTCTTTGCCAAAGGGAATAATGTTGCATTTTTTGCGTTTAGTTTTAGCCTGTGACTCTGGCACCAGTCATTTGTCTGTGTCAGCACTTTCTATAATATGTTTACATTATTGGGGGACTCACTGATTGAGCCCAGTTTGCAGTCATCTGCAAACTTGGAAAGCCACAGGCCATCTACTTTCACCCAGACCTCAGAGAAATAGATTCTAAACAGTAGAGGTCCGAGCACAGATCCTTGTGGTACCCCACTGGTAACTGTTCTGTTGATGGATGTGGACTCTCCAACTTTGACACTGTGCGTTTTGTCAGTGAGCCAGTTGGCTAACCATCCAGTGATGTATGGGTTAATCCCCTGCTGGGAGAGTTTCTCAATAATCCCTGAGTGGGGTACTGTGTCAAAAGCCTTGGCTAAATCAAGGTAGGTGGTATGTACTGATTTGCCCTCATCCAAACAAAGCTCTTATTTAGGTAATTGGTGTTATAAATATAGCTAATGAGCTGTTAGTTTGGGGTGAGACACAAGAAAAAGAACACTAACTGAGGAACAGGACTCCTAAATAGATTAAGACAGCATAAATTCAAATTAAATATGAGCAGATATAAAATCAGAGTGACAAAATCTAAAATACGTGTGCCCTTTTGTAATGTCAGAGGGACTGAGATCTGATCATTACCATTCTGAGTAGTTGTGCAATTGCCAAGACCACAAGGTGAACGGGCATTACCGTTATTTTTTTAGAATAATGCATTGTATTGTGACATCTGTAGTTAATATGCCTAAAATATCCAGGGCTCTAAAAAGTTGTTAGAGCAAAATATAGCATGGGAATGACATTATGAATAAGGCAACATTTTAGAAATATTCAAGAAACTAGCCATAGATACTCCAGCACTAAAATACTGTGATGTGCATAGGCTAGTTGTGCTGTAGGTGGATGCTAGTCAAAATGGTGCAGGAAATTTGATGCTAAAAGGAAACAGACCAGTCAGCTATGGGTCAAGAAAATATTCAGATACACAGTACAAATATGTTAAATTAATTGAGAACTATTGACAATAACGTATCAATGTGAATAACTTCATGAGTATGGCTATTGTAAAGATGTTCAGGTAGAAACAGAAATAAACCCCTTGCAAAGTGCATGGTACCGCCTATATTACAGAATATGTTGCTTAATCTATAGAAAAATCATTTAAAAGTGACATACACCCAGGCACAGTATTACACTATATTTTAAACAGTCCTTGAATTTGAAGAATATCCCTAATTTTGCTTTATATTTTTGCCCTGCCCATCATAATTTGTTTTACTTTTCTAGTCAATTAATGTGGATTATAGTCAGTTGATAATATCAGACATATAGATGGACATAAATTCATGCTTATTATTGTTCAGAAAATGCATGCCAATGCAAAATATGCTGTTCTATTAACTTTTTAAGTGCATTAGAGGAATATTTAAAATTTGTCCCTGATTTTGGACCTTTGCTGCCCCATTATTTTTTGTTTTGTCCAGAACTCTTGAACAAAGAAGCTAAGATATATGAAATTGACATAGTGAATATGTTGAGGACTGCTCATTTACAAGAAAAAAAAAAACAAGAGATGCTTTCAATAATACTGCAGTTACCAGTGAGAGATAAAAAATTAAAAATAAAATAAAAAATCAGAGTGCACTGATATTTGACTCAGAAATGCATCTCCTGAAAGACATTGCAATAAAAGACTGGCCTGATTATCATCAGGGATCAAAATGTATCCTTGTTTTTCATTCTAGGAAGCAACATCCTGTTTCCAGTGCTTGATGTTCAAAGCTGGTAAAATAATTTGTTTCCCAGTCAGCTGAAAAAACAAATGCTTGAGAAGATATACAAATCATATATGAGAATAATAAAGTGCAAAGACAGAGCAAATGATATAATGCTTTAGCCAGTAATATCAACTCAGACAAAACAGAGAGTACAAAACTGTACCATCTGCTGTGCATATGACGACAACAATTCAGAGGAAGAGATGTTAGCATAAGCAGTTCCAGAACAGAGTTTTTTAGATTTCTTAACTTCAGTGACCCCTTGTGTCTCACTCGTATAAATTATTATTCTAAGTTGCAGAAAATAATCAAACTGACAGATGCAACAAGTGCAAGAGTGAAGTCTTTATTTTTAAGATTTGGGAAACCTGATACCCTCACAGACAGCAATGGTCTGTAACACGTAAGTCAGGAATTTAGATGATTTGTATATGGATATGGATAGAAATTTATGTATACAATTTCCAGACAATCCAATAGACAAGTGAAAAAACTAGTCAAACAGTGAAGAATCTCATGAGAAAGAGCTGTAGCAAAATCTATAAATTCCAATCCAATGGTCAAAAAGGTCAGACAGACAAACATTTAATAAAAGCTAAATGAAAGATTCAGCAAAGCTAGAGTCTTCACTGTATAATACCTTAAACTTCTTGTAGTGGAGGCCCAAGAAATTCATACAAATGACCCGTTAAGGACATACCAGTCCCAAAGAGATGAGAAAAAGGAGAAAACATGCTATATCTACAGCTAGTGGGTTTTGATTTTGATGGTCTGAATGTACCTGTAAAGACTTAAAGAGGTAAAAGTAAAAAGCCATGTGCATTCAGAAGCCATGTAGATAAAACACTAGTATGTCCTTAAGGGGTCATTTTTATTTATCCCATGGTCCTCCACTATAGGAGATTTAAGGTTTTGCACACCAAAGAATCTATCTATATTGCATCTTTCTTATAGTTTTTACTAAAAGCTACACATTTAATCTCTCAGTTTTGGAACATAGAAATACTCTATTGCAAAGTATCTGTCAGTAGTATGTATGAAAATAAGTTGATGGTGAAAAGTTTTAAAAACAGTCAGCCTGTTTCAGCTACAGTGCTGATGCCTAGAAATTAACATAAAGTAAAATAAATGCAAGAATGAAATCATCAGAAACAGAAATACACCTGCAATAAAAACTGTAAAATATTACCAGATGTACAGAACTGCGGCGGTGGTGCTGCGGTAGCGTTGTCGCCTCACAGTAAGACATTGTCCTGTTCGACTCTCAGCTAGAGCGTCTTCTGTGTGGAGACATGCATGAATGGGAGTACCTTCGTTGAAGGTTGTGCATCAGGGCTGGCAACTCGGCACATAAAAATCCACTGCCAATCATTAGCGGACCGGAGTTCCGCTGTGGCGACCCCTAACTGGGAAAAGCCGAAAGACACAACAACAACAACATGCTAAAGACAAAGTAAGAATTCATAATCCATAGGAAAGTGCACATGCTGAGACCATCTCTGGTGGTGCAGAAGGATCAAGCACTGACTATGACCTGGAAAATTAGAGTTCAATTAGCAGATGAAGCACTTGACAGAGCTGGCAGGGGGGATGGTCATGCCCATCTTGAGAGAAGGGCAGGGTGGAGTATTGCATATACAGACACAATCCCTTAGAAGAGAGTTGGTGGGACACTGAGAAGCTGTGCATCTTGGAGCAGGCTTTTTTGACTCAACAAGCCGTTGCGTGAAGATAGCCTTCATTAGCAACTGTACAGAAGCATGCATTCACAGGGAGAGTGCATTGTGGGTCCTCAGAATGATGCCTGCAGCTCATCTTGCCCACCTCAGAGTGGAAACACCCTTATTGCTAGGATACTGGTGAGGAAATGAACAAACAGTCCTCATGGCTGCCTGTATGATGCCCCTTCCATGTGGTTCTTACTGCCATACAGCACTGGGCTAATTCCATATTATTTGAAAACAAATGGATTAAGTTTAACTGGGGGAGCTTGATGGCTGGCAGACACTGGAACACAAAAAAAAAAAAAATAGAAGAAAAAAGTGCACATCCTAAAGATGAAGTTTTTGAAAAGAAGCCAAACCAGGATCTTGTTTAGTTTATGCAGAAAAAAGTAAGCTGTGTAGAAGAAACTACAGAGATCTGTGCAAGAAAAAAAATCATATTCAAAGGTTCAGACTGATGAGCAATCATAAGAGTATCAACCAGTCCTTTTGCAAGAAAATAGAGATTGTGAGCACTGTGATAGTCAACAGTTTCAGAGACAATCCTGTCTCCAAATGAAGCTGTCATGAGCAAGTGTCAATAAATAAATAAATAAATAATGAAGTCATAGTGCAACAAGATCTGTCCAGAAGGCCTTTGTAAACGGTGATGCTAAAGTCTACAGAGGTTTATAGGTGAATACTAGACTAACTACCGTAAACACCCATTTTAAGCCTAGCCAATAACCCATGGTCAGAATCAAACCCTAAGTCTTGTGTCTATGAGGTGAATGCCTTCACCATTATACCAAACCAGGTAGTAGACTGTTAAAGAAACTGGACAGATATATGAAGCTGTTGGAAAGAATTTTAGGGTAACATACTGAAACGGGAGAACATTGACAGAATAGTAGGAAATTCTTGTTTACATAAGAAATATTACATCTGATGCTTGGTGCCAGAGCCATGGGCTCAAGCTCAATGCCAAGAAATGTATAGTTATCCCCTTTGGGAAAAAACATGTACCCATGAATTACCACATAGGTGGCAGTACACTAAACACTGAAAGTGTGGTAAGAGACTTAGGGACACAGGTGGACAGTGGTCTCACCTTCGATAACCACATCGCCACAACAGTCAGGAAATCCTTCTATGTGGAACACCTCATCACTAAGGGCTTTTCATCCAGAAAAAAGAAGGTCATTGTCCCACTGTACTCATCCCTCATTGGCCCCATTATAGAATACAACGTCCCGTTTGGTATGTACCTCTCAAGACATCTGCAACAACTGGAAAGGCCACAGAAATACCTCACTAAAAGAATCACAGGCCTAAAGCAGATGCCTTATGCTGACTGCCTTAAAAAACACCAGCTATACTCTGTCGCATATCTTTTACTCAGAGGTGATCTCTGATTAACATACAAGGTCATGTCAAACTCAGAGCTGTTGGACATGCTACACTTAAAGAAATTACAGAACATAAATCAGATATTAGGAGGCACATAGATAGAAATGCACTCTATAAACACATTTTGAATTGTGGAGATGGACATACATTTAAATTTAGGGCTATAGACTCTATACATCCTTCGGTTAGAGGTGGGGATATAAATAATGCCCTTGAAACTAAAGAATATAGATGGATTTTAAGACTGGCTAGTGACACACCTCCTGGCCTAAACAGTATGGTTAGTATTAAACCTATATTGATTAAGCTTAGTAGAACTAAGCTGTGATTTGATCTATATTTTTCTTATTATTATTTTTTTCTTGTATTTTTATATATTTTTTTTAAAAATTTTGTATTAAGAGCTTTTAATATATGTCTTGTTATGCCTTTAATGTGGGTCATATGATTTTGGCTGTCGGTCATGTGACTATCTTGGGACCTATATATATTGAGAATGTACTCATGTATTTTAGTATTGAGAAAGGATTATTTCCGAAGGCTTTGCTCGCTATTAAAGTGTTTTTTTACTGACGTCCTGGTTTTTGTTTTACACTTAAAGAAATCCCAATCCTCAGAGCCACACACTCCAGGGATCTAAACCTTGAACCTTGTCATCACAATAAACAAAACATGCTGGAGGGATAGATTCCTGACCCAGAGACTCCCCAGACTCTGGAATAGACTGCCCATACATGTCAAGCAGAGCACCTCATTGGCCCTCTTCAAAAGGAACCTTGACAATTGGATGGGAGAAATGAAATTCACCCCGGGGATCACGTCAGTCGCCCTGCTAGACAGGGGTCCAGGGAAGTAAATAGTGTGGGAAGAAATAGCCAGGGAATTGTTATGGCTAAGCTTGTATAGCCCTAGGGCCGATAACCTAGTGCCAACATATGAACCTATGAATCTACAGCTTTTCTAAAACGCTGTTATTTGTGTTGGATTGTGTAAATATATTAACCTGAAAAAGCTTAAAGGCAGCAACATTGTTACAAGAATATTTTATTCTCAGTTTTATTACTTGTCAAACATAAAAGAGTTATTGTGTTTACAAGTTTGAAGTATTAAAAGATCTCAGATAACATATCTGTGGGGCTCTTTGAAAATGTTAGTCATTGATATGTATCTGCTGCCATCTAGCTGACAACTTATTTTATATAAATAAGCTACTTTTGTTTGTTCAGCTTTCTAACAGAAAACATATCTAGATGTAGAAGGGCAGCACTTTGTATTTATAAGGCATTTAGGTAAAACAACCGTATGCTAATGAGTGAGAAAGTGTATTAGTCTATTAAGGGTTGAGTCAATTTATGCCTCTGTAAAAATGTGATATAAAATTATGTATTCAAAGTGTTTAAAATATTATGTGGCCAACAAAATCAAATTGTGATTTAACTTGCAAAGCCGTATATTAAAAGGAAAATTGATGTATATAGTTTCAGACCTTGATAAAACCATAGAGGTGAAACTAGTTGGAGATGACATAGTAATTTGCAGCATTTTGTTGTAATAAAGTACTAGGGCTACTTCAAAGTGCTGACTTGTTGGAAAATAAACCAGATAAATGAACAGCTCCGGCAATAAATATGAATCTAAGGCCTAAAAAGTTAAATTATAAAAGCACATCTTTTTCTATATGCACTAGAGTTTTCACGTCTGAGGAATTGCCATTACATGCATTATATAGTATTAAGGTTAGTTTACCGTGATAATATAAAGCAAATTCCACATAGATATGCATAGATTCATAGATATGAACTAGGCAATGTTTATAGACCATTATAAGGCTAACAAATTAATTGTATATAGTTTCAGACCTTGATAAAACCATAGAGGTGAAACTAGTTGGAGATGAAATAGTAATTTGCAACATTTTGTTGTAATAAAGTACTAGGGCTACTTCAGAGTGCTGACTTGTTGGAAAAGAAGCCAGATAAATGAACAGCTCCAGAAATAAATATGAATCGAAAGCGTTCTTCTTCTTTCAGCTTTTCCCGGTTAGGGGTCACCACAGCGGATCACTGTCCACTCAAGATTGGCAGTGGAGTTTTACAGTGTTGAGTTGCCAGCCCGGCACCCAACCTTGCACAGAAGGCACACACACGCACGCACTCATGCCTATGGCCAATTTAGTGTGTCCAATCCACCTACAGCATGTCTTTGGGATGTGGGAGGAAACTGGAGCACCCGGAGGAAACCCACGCGACCACAGGGAGGACATGCAGACTCCACACAGAAGGCACCCCAGCTAAGGATCGAACCGGAGAACCTCTTGCTGTGAGGCAGCAACGCTAACCACTGCACCACCATGGCCACCCAAATATGAATCAAAAGCCTAAAAAAGTTAAATTATAAAAGCACGTCTTTGCTATATACACTAGAGTTTTCATGTCTGAGGAATTGCCATGACATGCATTATATAGCATTAAGGTTAGTTTACCATGATAATATAAAGCAAATTCCACATAGATATGCATAGATTCATAGATAAGAACTAGGCAATGTTTACAGACCATTATAAGGCTAACAAATTAACCGTATTCAAAAGTCCCCTCCAGCCACAATTAAGCCATAAAAGACAGACCTGGAGAGAATTTCAGGCCGTTGCTCCAATTATCTAGGTTTGCATTAAAGGTAGCAAGGGTGCTACTCTGTTTAATCTGTGGTGGAAGTTTGTTCCAGAGACAATGGAATATGAATCTCTCATGCCATCATGTCTTATTTTTCTGTTGATGAAGGCTTACTTTAGAACTTTTAACTTTGTATTTGAGAAACCATTTTTCTTGTAAAGGAATAGGAGAGCAAGGAATGTCAGGTATTTCATGTCTTGAAAGGTTAGACACAGATCGCAATGGGTCAAGCTATAAGAGACTGATTGCAGGAACAAGGCTGCCAGTTTGTTTGAATAAATCAGGGTCTTGAAGCCATTGATTTGGTTAGTTAGGAATCTCAGAGTTCTCTCAAGTTGATTTATATGTTTTGACAAATATATGTCAAAAGGAGCATTATATTTAATAATCAGTCTTTTAACAGAAGAGTAAAAGGGAATTAAAGCTTCTTTGGATATAGAGATGACCTTGTAAATTAGATGAGCAATGAAGAAGGATTTTTTAACTACTATAAAGACATGATGGTTAAAACATAAGGAATTAACAACAAAGAGTGACAGTGCATAAATGGAGGGGTGTGTAACCTATCTATATGGTATGAAGCAGAAATATTTAATAAATTACATTATACAATGATCCCCCATTAATATTCCAAAATGTGCACGTTAATTGGTCAGCGTGCTCATTGTAAATCCAACTTATACTAATGGAAAAAGGTTCAGTCGCCCAGACTTTTTCCATTAGTATAAGTCTTTACTTTTTTTTGTGTTAGGCAGCAACGGAGAACGGAAGAACTCCGTTGCTGTAATCTCGCTATGTTAAACGAGTTTAACATAGAGAGATATCTTAAAAAAAGCAACGGAGATCTTCCTTTCTCCGTTCCTTTTTTAAAGCTGACTCGCTATGTTAAACTTGTTTAACATAGCGAGACAGCTTTAAAAAAGGGAACGGAGATCTTCCTTTCTCCATTGCTTTTTTTAAAGATATCACATAGCGAGACAACTTTAAAAAAGCAACGGAGATCTTCCTTTCTCCATTGTTTCTTCTACACACAGCTCTGATGTACTGCGTAAGCATATGCATGCGCAGTACATCAGAACTGCTCCAGGATACCGGACAACTGTGGAAGCGCAGCACGGAGGCATTATACAATGCCATTATTTAAGAAAAGTATTTTTTTCTTAAATAATGTCATTGTATAATAGCAATAACCCACTTTTGGGTGTGGGTAATGCTGGATTTACCCACGGTTATCTTTGTTTGGCCACTCGGGCTTCACCCTCATGACCAAACCACACCAACTGTGGGTAAATCCAGCATTACCCACACCCAGGCATTGGTTATTGCTTAACTATACTACATTTCTTCATATTTAGTTGGAGACCATTGTCCTTGCAGCAATTCAATCTAAGTCTAACTCATGCTGGAGCAGCAGTGGGTCAGTGGCAGAATGAATAGCAGCACCCAGTTTACAAACATCTGAAACTTTAGATAATCATAGGCCAGGGGTATTGTCTTGTAGGTCTGAGAAATGAATTCCAAACAAAAGAGGTTCAACAGTGAGCTGCGTCATATAGAACTAAATGGTATCTGCTCTGCTTTTACAAAGTGACACTTTCAAGTCTAACTACATGGGTTCTGTCAGACAACCAGTTAACTATCCACCACACAGTATATGAAGTTGTATTCAGATTTACAATTCTCTCAATAATATCTGCATGGATAATAGCTTCAAAGGCCTTTCCTGGTCCAAATATGCTGTATGTACTACATAAGCAAAATCCACTGCTTCAGTGAGTTTTTCACAGAAATTAATAAGGTTAAAAAGACAAGACTTGCCTATGACAAAGTCAAATTGATAAAGGTCCAGGGGAGATTTTCAATGTTCAGTTTAACAAGGTCTGAGATAAAACATTTCATAGCTTTACATATCAGGCTAGTAAGACTAATGGCTTTAGTGTTACTATGGTCCATGGTTAACTCACCCTTGTGAAACAGCATTACAATGGCTGTTTTCCAGGCTTCAGGAGTGCAACAAATGGAGAGGCTAAGATTAAACAGTTTAAGTTGGGGGTTCATTAGAATATATTTGGTACTTATAATCAGGCAGACTCCAACATTATCAGGGCCTATGGATGATGTACTCTTAACATTTGAGAGGGTTCCATGATATTGACAGAGCTGGCTGAGACTGTGCAATCCCTGGAATAGTTACAACTCTTTGTGAAGTATAATTTACACTAAAATTTGTCAGCTAGTATTTTTGGTATTTCCTTTGGGCAGTATTTTTGTAGACTACATATGACAATTATTGGATGCTATATTTTAACTCTCTTTCATAGTTAAATAAATACTTGTAGTTATTGTGGTTACAATGGCTGTTTTAAGTTCATATTAATCTTTGTGCATTCTATTATAATTGTGCCCTTAAGCTCTTTGCTGGTTTGCTTAAATGTGCTCTTAAGGTGGATAAAATGTGACTTTTTGTGAGAATTAAGTAATTTCATTCTCTTGTTATATAGCTTGTTTACATGAACATTTCACCACAGGGATTTGTTTTATAAGGTTTTGTGTGGGAATAGAATTCAGATACATAGGTGGCAGATTTAGCAGTGTGGCCTGTCGGAGGAGGAGGATTGCAGCACAATTTATTTAGATGATCAAATCATTGACAAAGGTTTGTTTTTTAAATATGGCTGAACACGGAGGTATTTGGTGGGACATATCACCAGCTTTAAAGGAAGTGTCTATTAATTTATAGTCTGTTTTAATGCAGCATGATGTTTGTCATTTTGCTCCTACTGAAACTTCCCCCATAGCTTCTTCTAAGTCATTTGTTGCTACACAGACAACTATAGGTAGATTTTCCCCATGTCTTGTGACTACTTTAGTCATTAAGTGACCTATTCTTTCTAGTGTCAACTCTGAGACCATTTCTACCACTGTTGAACATTTCCTCTCCAGTGCTTCTCCCCATTGAATCCCTCTTGTAAATGAATTCTTTGTGACTAGCTCATCTCTGTGGCATAGTAGGATTAAGTTCTCACTATGACCCAGGCAACCCAAGTTCAAATGGAGGCTTGGAGGCTGGAGAAGCTGGATGAGAGGGAGTGAGACCAGGGGTGTAGCTAGGATTTTCAAATTTGTACTGACAGCTCTCAAACTGCTACCCCCCTCCCCAGCCAAGCTATGGCCATTCTCATAATTCACGGTTTGCTCTTTTAGTGTCGATGAAGAGGCATTTGCTGTAATGCCTCTTCAGTAATATAATATAAATTCACTCAAACTCGGTTCCTTGAATTGAAAATTAACCTGAAATGTCAGTTCTTTGAAAAATGCGGCATGGTAGTTGGGGTAGAGACTTTATGCTTTTGTTTTCTGTAACTAAGGTACAGGTTTTGAGCTTGAGTAAATTACTAACCACCTGCTACCACTAACTAGGATGTTTCATTCACACACACACCCCTACCTACCTCTTAGTGCAAGAAATATGGACAAAGCCTAAAATAAACAGGGACAGATATTAAATAATGTTCTCGTGAACTTAGAAAGTTGCTAGAATAACAGGATTTGTGCTAGTATGAATTTTTCTAAAGGACATGAAGACTGAAGCTCAAATGTCTGTCATTATTTAGCAACTTCAGCCTTCAATGCTTTTCTAGAAAATCACAAAATTTATGAGGAACAGACAAAAAATATGGGGCAAAAATCTGGACATTCTGCAAAATGTGGACAGTTGAGAGGTATGCTACCTACCACACACACACACACACACACACACACACACACACACACACACACACACACACAAAACCTCTCAACCTCTTACAGCAACAAACTCATAAATAAAACTGAGGCAAAGGCCCAAAAATAAGGACATTTTTTAAATATTGCTCTTATAAACTTAGAAAGATAATAGAATAGTAGTAGGTCTTGCATTAGTACGAATTTTCTGAAAGGTATGAAATCTGAAACTGAAATGTCTGCATTATTTTCTAACTTCAGTCTTTAACAATTTGCCACTAATTTGCCAGAAAACTGCAATTTTATGAAAAACAGACCAAAAATGTGATGCAAAAATATAAAATTGCCAGACAATACAGCTGGGAACCTGTCAAAGGAGGGACACCATTTTAATATGAGCACAGTTAACTTAGAGCAGCTGACAAAATTAGAGAATCTACATGCATTTCTGAAATAAAAGTAATGTACAACTCTGATCATTACAGTTATTTATAAAAGTAAAGTAAACCCTCTATGTTTTCTTCCAAAATTGCTATTTTGTGGAGGGATCATTAGGGGAAGAGCAACATTTTGAGCCAAAATCAGGGACAGTTGAGGTTTGGCTATGCCTAATTCTATAAAGCAATTTATTTGCATGTACCTCTCAACCTGTTAATGCAATAAATCTGGACAAGGCCAAATATATTGAGGGAACATATAAACAGTACTAAAAATTGCTCTTGTATAAACTGGGACAGTTGATAGAACAGGTCTTATTTTAGCATGCATTTTTCTGAAGGTTATAAAGTCTGAAACTAGTGTGTCATTATTTAGTGACTTAATTCCTAAATCATTTGCCAGAAAACCACAAATTGAGGAACAAACCAAAAATAAGAAGCAAAAATCTATTCATTCTTTGAAAATCTGGACAGTTGGGAGGTATAGTTCAGCTGGGGCTGTCTAAGTTTGCCGCCCTTCCCCCTCACAAAACCATGGTCGAATGGAGCCTCCCCCTGCAGCCATTCCAATGATCCATTACTTTGCTATTTCACTCCATTTACCATAAACACTAATGTACATATTGATTTACTTCTATGATGATTTGAACTTCATTTGAAAGTTTTATTTTGCATTTTACAGCACAAACACCAAGACATCTGCTAAACAAACTTGGCATTAAAACTTCTCTGCCCTTGAAACTCACATTCACTGAAACAACATTAAAACCCACATTCAAAGAAAAATACATTTTACCCGTGGCAGATAAGAATTAATTCTGGGCTGCTTTTAAATCATAGGCCCCTTGCATATGAAACATACATGTGCTCTTTGATACACCTTCCTATTGCTTTGAACATTTTTCCAGTAAACAATGAAACAAAACTGCCCAATTCAGAACATTTCCATCATAAAAGTCTAGTCAAACTTTTACAGTCCACCATTATCAGTAAATAATATGCACAATCTATGAAGTAGTAAAAAAAAGTCATCTAAATAATTCCACGTTAAATAAATCTAACTAATGAAGAGGTTGCTGCTAGCAATCACCTTTATATTTCATGACTTCACTGAAAAATAAAGTGTCTGATGCCCCTGAGGAATAAATTGCCTAAATTACATTAATAATAAGCTAGTAATATTGCAATAGGAAATGGATGGCAAACTGATAACAGGCTCATAGTTAGTGTCTTAACTTTCAGTACAGCAGCATTCACCCCTTATGGGAGTAGAACCAACAACCTTCTGTATTAAAAGCAAGTACACAGCATTTTGTGCTACTAGCAAGTACTGGAGCTTTTTGATGTCTTCCTTTATATTAATAAGAATCTCTAAACATCTGAACCTAAAACAGAAAACATCCCAACCACTAAGAGTTGGTTAACTAATCAGATCACTTCTTCACTTTTAGAACTGTAGAAAAACAAAACATTAGAGACAACTTTACAAAGAAAGCACGGACAGAGCCCACAATCTGCTATCATGTTTTTAATCTTGCAAAAAGATTTCTGAGCTCATCAGCATTAAAATGTCATTAAGACCCTCCATTAGTGTATATTTATCAAAAGCATTTTTGATTTGCTACACAGTCTGCTATAAATTATAAGATGTTTTTCCCTTACTGGAACAATGTTTTAGAATTTGAAAAGTAGCCTGCTCAGTTAGAATGTGTAAACAGTACTCGTGGAGCTATTACTTTCTGAATCTACACCAATAATCAAAGAAAATCAAACTGCTTGAAATGCTCATAGAACAACTGGATTACCAAGTAAGTGAAATAAGGATGAAATGTTATTTTGAAAAATAGCCATACAATACTGACCTTTGCACATTAAGTGCTACAGAAAAGGAACTAAGCTGTTTTATAAAGAATTCAGAAACAGTTTAAGACAAAAAAGTAATGAGGACAATGACATGTTACTAATTATGAACGAAATCATTAGATAAAAGCAGAAGATTGGCTATACTCCTTAGCAGAAGCTATACTATCTGACACAAAATACTTACTAAAAAGAATAAAATCTATGCTGGGCCAGACTACAGTCCCACTTACCTCCCACAACACAATCAACATTACCACAAATACCCTAGATGACTTTATATATCTGACCTATCTCATTTTCTCTTCCAGTTTCAAAGCTTATTCTATTATTCCTAAAACTACTTTTTCTGCCCATGGCAGTCTCACAGCTATCCATAAATACCAGATTCTGCCCTTCCTCGCTGCATACGTCTAGAAACTACTTTCTCCTATCTTAGATTAGAAGTGCTCTAACAATAAATGACTTAAAATAGTATCAGCCTACATTTTCAGGCCACCACATTGTTTTTTTTTAATTTCACTGTACAAACTGGAGTTAGCTTAGTGACACACACACACACACACACACACACACACACACACACACACACACACACACACACACACACACACACACACACACACTACTCACCAGCCCCTTGGTTCTAAATAAAGTCCTTGACGTGAGACCAACAAATCCTCCTGCTTTAAGTCCAAATCCTCCCGCTTCGAGTCATCAACCAACATAACGCTTGCATCCTAAACCGCATTTGAACTGACGCGCGGTGAGCTCCATTCCGACTGGCTGCCCTGATGCGCTGATGTCATCGTCGTGCACTAGTAAAGCGCGAAAACTTTAAAATGCTAAAGCGCGAAAACTTTGAAATGCTACCCCCCTTCTAAATACGTTGTACTGAAATCAGTACAGTACATATGCCTCCCGACGTCCCTGAGTGAGACTGAGTAGCCAACACTGGCTGAACCAGCTTGAAGGGAGTGGTGGTTCTGGACTGCTGCACATAAACAACAAGTGGAAATCTGCAGACGCTGAAATGCATGGGACATGGGCATGGCAATATTAAAACAGTTGCAATTGTCCTCGTTCACCTTGTGGGTGTGAATATACATATTCAATGGGAGGGACCTGAAGGCCCTCAAGGGAAGTGGGTGCCCATTTTGGCCACCATGGATGGGGGTTAGGGCCTAAAAATTGAAACTTCTATATAGCCTGCATCAGGAGATACAGGTGAGGGCACAAACTCCTCCATGGCTGCCTGGATAACAGCTCTCTTCTGGTGAATTCTTGTCTTCATACTGAGGACTGCCCATGCATCAAAAATTAATTGGTTCAAACTAATAAAAAGGAGGGATGATGTTTAGGAAGCATGTAGGGGGAAACATTCCCACTACCAGAACCCGCACACAGACACACACACACACACACACACACACACACACACACACACACACACACACACCTTCTCATTGTGCTTGCCAGGCTACCTTTGCTTGCTTTAACTACTGCTTCCAGATTGTTCTACCTGCCTGACTTGCCAAGCTTGTTCTTTCTGTTTGTTGTATTTTGATAATCATCATTCTGTATGCTTCATAATCTACTTGTATTGCCAAGCTTAGCGTTCCTGTTGCCATTAAGTTTTCACTACCAGTTTTCTGTTTCTGCTGGGCTGTCTATCTCAGCCATACTGTCTTTACCACTTCCTTCTTCCTGCATTATCTCTTCCACAGCCCCTTCTTAGCTGTCTCACTCTCCCCTCCCCAGTAATCCAGCCTCCACCATACTCATTAGACCCACCCTCCTCTTATGTCCCTAGGCCACATAGATGTACTATGCCCAACACACTGAACTCACCTCTCTCCGTACCCAAGTCTGCAAGGTCTATTTCTTTTCCTGTCCATCCTTTATGCTTTTCTTGGTCTACATCCCCTTTTCCCCTTCTTGGCTGATGGTTAGGTTCTCTGATTCTCTACCTACTTTGCTATTTAATTTCTCTGCACATTAAAGGCTTACCTTTCTGCTTTCTATATGAATGGTGCAGACTTTTGTCAGAGAACTTACACTGTTCAGCACCACCAAAAAAAGAGTAAATGTAAGTCCATTTATGCTACTATCCTGTAATGTAATGTAACCTGTGTCTTTGTTTAGAAAATATATTGGGTATCTCTGTTTACACTAGCTTCTTAGCTCTGCTCTTCTGCTCCTGTGTATGCTGCTGTCCACCAAATTTCTGTATCCCTCTGCCAGAAGTACCTGGTTTATCCAACAGTTTACTTATTCATAAAGATTCAGATATCTCTCCACTAAAAGGGGATTTAATGATTCCTAGGGGCCCTCCATCAAAATCACCTCATGCTCCAACATGCAGTTCCTGTTATCCATCAAAGTCAGTACTATGAAAAGATATATAGCTTGAAAAGGGAGGAGTTAATAGGCTGCATTAACCTGAAATATAATAAGGTGCCTGTATACTTGCACGTCAACATACAGGTTCAGCTGTATGTTCAGGATGAACTGTAAATTACTTAGCTGTCAAAACTCCCCTCTGCAATTACAGGTGATTAACCAGTAGGTCACCTACTGATACTCAATTGCTCTAACAAAATCTTCAGATACAAAAAAAAAAAAAAAACAGAAAATCTGTGTGGGATATCTTCCTGACATTGAGCAGAAAGCTCTGCTCATCATTGATGAGACCAGTATTGACCAGGGTGGTTGTTGGTTACTTTCTTAATTTCTGACAAGAGCTGCTGACATTTCCAAGGAGGACACATAAGTGACAGCAAGAGTTTAATGCAAAAAGTGAAATGTGACACACATTGACAGGGAAAATCCAAGGATAAAGCATGTTTGTTTGTCAGGCAACAATGAGGATTACAGAAAATAAAGAGTAACTAGAGATCAGAATCACCCTTACAGTAAATTTTATAAAGCAGTGTGGAATGTACCCTCTTTAGGGCAGTCATTGAATATAATGCCCCCTTTGCCATGTATCTGTCCAAATATATGCATCAACTGGAATGGGCACAGAGATACCTTACTAGAAGGATACAAGGCCTAAACAATATCTCCTACACGGACCATCTCAAAGCCTTGTCACTATACTCAGTATCCTACAGACTGCTAAGACTTGACCTCTCTCTGGCATACAAGGCATCCTCTGGCCTAATACTGATGAATTTACTGCACATCAGTAAGTCAAGTGGCATCCAAAATACCTGTTCGAGGGATCTAAACTGCTTCCACATCATCCACAGAACAGTTTGAAGGGACAAGTATATCTCGCAGGTGATACCGCTTCTCTGAAACAGACTCCTCATCCACATAAAACAAAGTTTATCCTTGTCTGCATTCAAACTCAATCTGAATCTATGGCTGGGAAACAGAATATTTACCCCAGGACTGCTCCCTGCACTACTAATGGACAGAGGAAGATCCTAAATTCTTTATCTCTTACATGGACCCCACAAATTATCTATAGTATGGTCCCAGTTATTATCACAAGGGGTAATATATAACTATTGACAATGAGATGGGTAAGGCCAATCTAACGCCAAATAGGATAGGTTAATTCAAGCACCAAAAGGGAAAATGGCTAGGCTTAAAATGGCCTGCAATGGCAACTACCATAGTACTTACCTCTGAACCTATGAACCTTAAATGACAGAGGTTACGTCCAACCGAATGCTAAGGTGCATAACTCAGTAGGTGGACCAGACAGAACCTGAAATCAATCATACTTACGTTGTTGAATGTTCAATTTGGCAGCCATGCAAAAGAATTAACATTGAGGTTAATAAATGACAAACAGAAAGCTACAGTAATTCACAAAAATTCTGAAATAAATGAAGATACTGGAGTACAAAGAGAGGGGCAGTGTGCCTGGGCCTTGGTAAACACAAAATGAAGGAAAAGAAGAACATGATTAACAAAGACTTGTCACTTTCTCTTGGAGCAAGAGGATGGAGTGAACTTCTAGTGGAAGAATAAAGAGATAATACATTAGCACAACTGTCAGTCTGGCATGACTCAAAGTTATCTTAGGAAAATTAATTTCCATGATATATAGCCCTAGAATACATTGTCCTAGGAAACTGTGGAATAAACATTAACAGAAAGGCTTCAAGAATGCCAGAGATACATGCAAGAAGTGTCCAGTGGAAGGGCACTTGAAGAGGAGTTAACTACAACACCCAGACAGAACATAAAAGACTTCCATCAGCATCATATTGTCATATGAATGGTGGTTAATAATACAAGCCATAAATGCTTCTCATTACTATGACTCATCAAAGAGATATAAATGTGTGCTTCACTTCAGATATGTACACATTATTTTATGTATTTTCACTGTCTTTTAAATTATTTATTGCAAGTTGGACTACTCAAAGGATCATCTGTAGACATTATCTAAAATAAAAACATCCCAGTTTATATACAAGCAGCCTGATGCATAGGTAAGGCCCATCCATGGTAGTTTATGTAACAGGTTCTAAACAACATTCAGTATGTTAACACTAAAACACAATGGAAAAGGAGAGCACTACAGGATCTACAAATTTACTGAAACATAAAATTCTGGGACCAAAATACTGAATCTGAAAAGCAAAATACCCCCCAAAAATATTGCATTTGAGATGACAACACATCTCTTGGCAATGCAGTTTGTGTAGTGCTGTATATGAAGAGGGTAATCCACTGGTGCCCCAAGCTGGGGTGGTGCAACCCTTATACCCCCTCTATTTAATTATCATTCAAATGTCATGTATTCTTGGCAATTACTGCAGTAATTTCTGACTGTATAACCTGAGAAAGAGAGTGATTCAGTAAATCAGGGGGCACATCACCCCCTTTTAAGGTTAGCAGAGGCTTGTCTTCAGCATCCTCTTGAAATTAAATGTTTGTAACAGTGACAGGATGATACTTTAGGTTCTAATTGTATCCATTCAGGATATACCACCTTATGTATTTTTCTTCTCAGGATTTTTTGCTTCTTGGAAGTGTGAATGGAAGATTATGTAGTGATGAAGTGAAAAATATCTAGCACTATATGAAAAACAGGTATTATAGCTTCAATGACGCTGAAATGACTTACGCAGTAATTAATTAATAAATAAATACTGTTGAGTGTATATCTAAATTTCAAGAAAATATGCATTGTCCCCACATAAGATCAAACTCTACCAGTTGCTTTATGAAAGGCCTGTAGAAATTAAATGATTCATTACTGATACTAAGCAGAAATTCCTTAACATTGCAAGAGCAGGATAAGTTATATCTTACACTTATTTCATTGAATTGCACTTCTGTAACACTTATAATTGTGCTATACAGTTAATCTACTTCATTTTGCACTGTTATAAAGCTTTTTTTTACTGTTTCACTGCATTTATGTACTATTTTATACTGTTTTAACTGTATTTTTCATTGCTAGATATTGCTTCATTATTCTAATTGCATGTTTACTGAATTACTTAACTGTAAACTGCTTTTTCATACTGAGAGTTGTTTTTTTCTGTTTGTGAGTGCTCTAGCCGTGCTTTTCTGTGCATTTTTGATTTTCTGAGGTTTCTGTGTTCTAGTCAGGTATCATATAACTGATTTCTTTGCAGTTAAAAGGATTCTCTAGAGTCTCCTTGCTCCTTTATCTGTTTAAAACTTTCATTTAGAGGCTACAGCTAGTAGCTGTAATAGTTTCCCTCCCCCCTTCCCTATTGTTGTATTGTTCTTATACTTGGTGGCTTTGCAGTTGCCCGCCCATACTGCATATTTGATCTGGGACACTCCTCCCAATCTAGTGTCATTAGTTCATTCTACCTAATGGAGAGAGAATATTTGTGAAGGCCAACCCAGTTAGACTCTTAACCTTGAATTATCTTCTATTCCAGCTTTCTCCTTTTCCACTTTACTAAAAAAAAAATTCTAAGCTTGTTTCCCACCTTTCCTGTAATGAGTGTAGTCCAGATACAGATTTGCTGTATCCAGGACTGCTTGTAAGCTTCTGAGCCCCTCAAGCCTTTCTGTGTTTGAGGGAAGCCTTTTAGCTTATCAGTGGAAGTGGTAAGCACTAGGTAGCCTAACTACCACAAGAGGAGTGGTTTCTGGCCCAGATTTGTGGTTTATTGGCCTTTTGGGCAGTTTATTCCATCTCTTTCGACTTTCTGGCTTAAAAGCCTGTGTTTGCACTTGTTTCCACCCTTTCCTGTGACTAGTCTAGTCCAGATACAGATTTGTTGTGTCCAGGACTGTAGGCTTCTGAGCCTCCCAAGTCTTTCTGTGTTGGAGGGAAGCCTTCTAGCTTATCAGTGGGAGTGTTAACCACTAGTTAGCCTATCTACCACAAGAGGAGTGGTTCCTGGCCCAGAAATTATAGTTTATTGGCCGTTTGGACAGTTTTTTCCATCTCCCTCAACTTTCCAGTTTAAAAGCCAGCGTTTGCTCTTGTTTCCCATCTTTCCTGTAATTAGTCTAGTTCAGATACAGACTTATTGTATCCAGGACTGTATGAAAGCTTCTGAGCAGTGCCAGAGTCTGCTCTTCAATTTTTCCCCTTAGATCTACTAGTTCTCTCCTGTCCTACACTTATACTAGCTTATTAGTCTAGCACTTTACTAAACTTTTTGTAGCAATTATTGTAGCACACAAGTGCTACCAGCACTAAACATTCTACAAGGAAATAGATATAGTACTTATTATTAATGCCCACCCCTCCAGGCATGTCTAAAGGTCAGTTCTCTGTGCTTTCTCCTATTAATCTGGTGAACTTGGGCATCATGAGGCAATGCAGCAACTGCCTCATGTACACCAACAACCCTCTCCTCTTTCTTTCTAACACTCAGACTTGTGAGAGATGCACTTATATATCCAAACTGGAAGCCACGCACTCTCCAGCCAAGACCAGAATAGCTGGTCAAGAGGAGAAGGTCAACACTTGCACCACACCACATGGAACACATAGCCCTCTGGAGCACACACCAGCACTGCCTTCACCTAAAAACACAAACCACACACCCACCTTTGCAGAGGCTCTCAGTAAAAATCTACCCAAGCAGCAGAGACCACCAAGGCAGAAATGCACTCGACCACCACAACACAACACTAATCATGAGACACATAACTCTCCTAAACAGCGTGCCACTCAACCAAAGCCCCTAATGCAAAACAGCATGCCCAACACACTAGTCATAGGTGACTCAATAGTGAGGCACACTGATGTCCCACTCACTAGGTTGAATAAGGAGAAAGTAACAGTCAGCTGCCTGTCAGATTCCAGGATCCGACACATAATCCACGCACTCAGGTCGCTCAACAACAGGTACAAATATGATTCTGACATTATTCGTGTGGGTGTGAATGACCTGAGACGTACCTTCCTGGACTACATGAAAAGAGACATGGAGGAGCTCTCACATTATGCAGCCCAGGTGGGTATGATCCTAGCCCTGAGCAGCATCCTACCATCACCCAGAATGATACCACAGTACAAGCAGAAAATGATTGATTTCAACAACTGGCTAAGATTCTGGTGTCACTCTAAGGGGATCCAGTATCTGTCTGCCTGGGATGACATGATTGGCAGACCTTGATGCTTTGCATATGTCACTCCTGGGCTTCTGGATACTAGCCAAGGCTCTTGCCACCCATATAGTGCCTTTTTTAGGCATTTCCAAAGACCAAATTACCACTATAACAGCTACAGACAAATGCAATATGAGGGTCATGTTGCTCAACGCTAGAAGTCTAAATCTCAAAATGCACTTGCTCAAGGTACTCCTTAAAATGGAGAACATCGACATTTGTGCTGTAACAGAGACCTGGTTCAAGGCAGCAGAAAGCACCCCTGCACTACCAGGCTATAACTCATTCCACACCTTTCGGCCCCAGAACTTGGACAGAAGCTCCAAAGGTGGTGGTGTTTCCATATTCATAAAGGATGCGCACACCTCCAGACTGGTAGCCAAACATAATGCATCAGAGATACTTCAAGTGCAGCTAACATTGGGTAAGACAGCAATTCAGGTCTTAGCCTGCTATTGGTCCCCAAGCATGTCCCAAGAATCGCACTCCACGTTCCTAAGCACCCTGGAGAATATTAGGGTCCAACCTAACACTCTCTTACTAGGCGACTTAACTACCCCTCCATTAACTGGGTAAACTACTCATGCACCAATACACTTGCCCAACATTTCCTGGAGTTCATTAATTCCAGTGCCCTGGACCAGCTCTTTCTTACACCTACTAGAGGTAGCAACATCCTTGACCTGGTCATTACTAACATGGGCGACCAGTGCTCTACACCAATAGTCAGCTCCACCCTGGTTAGATCTGACCACAAACTAATCACCTTGGAAATCCATGCCCCCCCCCCCCCCCCCAGAAAAGGTAACCACCATGGAAAACTTCTCCAAAGCTAACTTTGGGATCCTAAAAACAGAGGTGGCTAACTTCATGGCACCTATGCAAATGGAAAATAGGTGCATGACCGCAGAATCATATACCAATGCACTGAACGAACACATACACAAATGCATGGATCTCGCCATACCCAATAGAACCAAGACACTCTCCTCCAAAAAAAGGAAGACAATCTGGTGGTCCCCTGCCATAAACAAACTCTACAACAGAAGGAGGAAACTGATGCGGAAAAAGGTGAAGTCCCAAGACTGGAAAAACTCCCTTATCTGCCTCAACAAAAAGTTGAGCTCCCTCATCAAATCCTCTAAAGCTAGCTATGAAAACAGAATTGCAGCAGATAGTAAAGAGAACTACAAGGCCTTCTATAGCTATGTAAAGAATCTCCATGGCAATACCCAGATTTGCTCTGAGCTACTGCACAATGGTACCTCCTATACCGAGCCAACAGATATTGCCAATATACTGGCCGACAGATTCAGTGCCAACTTTACCCCTCTCTCTCCCCCAAAGGACCAATCACAATTCCAGTAGATTGCCAGGCACCCAGTATTCCTGCTGCACAGGTTAAAATAGCACTGTTCAAGGCCAATAATACAGCTTCTATGGGACCTGACAATATCCCTGGTTGTGTTCTACATGAACTACAGAGTGAACTGGCACCTCACCTGTGTGCCCTGTTCAATCACAGCATCACCTCAGGCTTTGTCCCTGCCAAATGGCGCACTGCTACAGTCATCCCTCTCCACAAAGGAGAAGGAACTACAGACCCTGGGAACTATCGTCCCATTAGCCTGATGAGTCTGATATGCAAAGCTATGGAACATGCATGGACCTAATAAACAAGGATATAGGGAATATCCAAACTCTGGATCCCACACAGTTTGGTTTTGTGAAGGGTAGATCATGCCTGCTCAACTTGGTCAACTTCTTTGAGTCAGTCACCAGAGCTGTGGATGAAGGCAAGGTGCTTCATACAGCCTACCTTAATCTGGCCAAGGCATCTGATACCATTTCCCACTCAGGAATCACAGAAAAACTCACTAAGCTTGGCATCAACCCCTATATCACTAGGTGGGTTGCAAACTGGCTCACAGATAGAACCTACAGTGTGAAAGTAGCTGACTCCAAGTTAGACTGCCAATTAGTCATGAGTGGAGTCCCGCAGGGTTCAGTCCTGGGTCCTCTCCTGTTTTATATCTACTTCTCTGAAGTCCAGGCCAACACGAAGGGACTCTGGCTGACAAAGTTTGCAGACAATTGCAAGTTGGGAGCTATTATTAACTCCCCAACTGATGTTGACATCCTACAGAATGGCCTCACTGTGACCAACAACTGGTGTCAGAACCATGGCCTTAAGCTCAATGCCAAAAAATATGTCGTCATCCCCTTTGGGAAAAACCCAGTTCCCATGAATTATCACACTGATGGTAGTTGACTGATCACAGAAGGCATTATAAGAGATCTGGGAACAAAGGTTGACAGCAACCTCTTTTTTGATCACTATATTGCCACTGTGGTCAGAAAGTCCTTCTATGTGGCACATCTCTTTACTAAGGGTTTTGCATCCAGGAAGAAAGAGGTCATTGTCTCCCTCTACTCTTCCCTCATTAGGCCAATCATCGAGTACAATGCCCCATTTGGCATGTACCTCACTAGACACCTGCAACAACTGGAGAGGCCACAAAAGTACCTCAGAAAGAGGATATTAGGCCTTAAACAATTGTCCTATATGGACAGACTCAAAAGAAATCTGTCTCATATCGCCTACTTAGAGGTGATCTCTGCTTGACTTACAAAGCCATGTCTGACCCAGCTCTGTTAGAAATGCTACATCTAAAGAAATCTCAATCCCTCCACACCACATGCTCTAGAGACCTCAACCTCATTACCACAATTAACAGTACAGCTGGAGGGACAGGTTCATAACCCAGAGACTGCCCATGCTATGGAACAGACTTCCCATACATGTCAAGCAGAGAACCTCGCTGACCCTCTTCAAGAGAAATCTTGATGCGTGGATGAGAAACAGAAAATTCACCTTGGGGATAACTCCAGTGGCTCTAGTTGACAGAGGCACTGGGAACTAAGGTCAGGTGGCACTATGCCAGGGTAATCCTATGTCTAGGTTTGTAAGGGCCCCAGGGCCATCAGCCTAGTACACACCTGTGAACCTATGAACCTATGAAATGCAATGTGCTGTATCTGGTGACAACAGGCACTGGTATAGTAAATAAAAAGGGAAAACAAAGTGTATTGCCTCCCTGACAGCAATCCAGATTAACAGTATGAGACGTCAAATGTTTTCCAAGCAAATCACCTAGTTTTAGTGCAATATTTATTAGGGTCCAGTTTCCGAGTCCAATAGGGTACAAGTAGGTCCTTGCTGAAATGCTCTAACCTTGTAAGCTTGAACAAACAAAAAACACACACCATAGACCTGTTTTTACAGTGAGGTAAACCCTACCACACTCCCTCCTATTTATAAATACCAACTCCAAGATCATACCGCAGTGGAGAATGGATCAATACCCTGATCCCCACTGTGCTGAGATCCTGCACAGTTCAGGTTCTGGCAACATGAAACACTGTTCTGTTTCTTTTTGCCAGTGCAAACTTACATGACAGCACTTGTTCTCACTCTTGCAATCCATCCATCAGCCCTTTTCTCCCAATTTACACATGAAGTGTCACTTCAACAATGACAATCATCTAGAGCCAAGGTTTACACCACCAGGTGGCTACCCGTGCCAGAGTAGTTCATCCACCACACACTGATACCTATGGCCGATTTAGAGTGTCCAATCCACCTACTGCATGTCTTTGGAATGTGGGAGAAAACCCACACAAACACAGGATGGACATGCAGAGGGCACCTCAGCTGAGAAATGAACCAGGTAACCTCTTGCTGTGAGGCAAGAACTCTGTCCACTGCACCACTGTGGCTCTTACTCTTGTAAGTTTCAAGCATTTCTAAATTTGAGATTGTAAGGTGAAACTATATATACACAGCAAGACTGTATCATTTTGATTGCAGGAACAGTCATTTAATCATTTAAGGCAGCTTTGTTGTTATTAAACTCAGGTTGATTTACAAGTTAGAAGGTAAAGATGCTTAAAAACAAGAATAATGCTTTCTTGCAGCTTGAGGGAATAACATGAAAAGCAGTCATATGAATATGTTCTCAGAGGTATAGACTTGCATCAATTCGGCCAATGCAAATAAAAGCTTTACAGTCTAGTTCTATAGCTCAGTATACTCTCCGACTGTTTTCCAATACAATTCAGTACTTACAAGTCTTAATCTTTCAGATGGCTTTCTTATGCAGGCAGATAGTTTCTCTCTGATTCAAGACAACAGCTTCCCAAGTACAGCTTCAGTTCTCTTCAAGGCCTAGCAGGCTGCCTTTTCTTTTCGCTCATAGCTGACTGGAGACTCCTTCCCCAGGAGTTCTCCCAAGACCCCAGAATGCCATGTAATGTTCTTCCCTACTGATAGAAGCTAATTTATATTGCCAGAAGAAGATTGTTGCGTTATTAACCACTATAGCTACCTGCCTCACTCTGACTTGGATGCTTGAAATGTTCCTTTTTTCCTTGTATATGAAAGGCTCCTTTTATAAACCACAACATCATCCCTTATATGTATAACTGTATGCACATGCACTGTGTACATGACCCACCCCATTATGGAACCATCAGTTCCTGTATGCAGGGACACATGAATGACTGTAGGTCAATGACAACTCATTGTCATTAGATGGGTGTGACCTGGATAATACTGCATGTGAAAACTGTAGGGTTGAAGGGTTATAGGGTGTTCTTGTCAGCTTGGGGTTGTGGTAACTTCATCCTAATAAAGTACACAGAATGCTCTTCTCTGTTAACTGTCTGGGGTGAACGTATGCCAATGTCCACATCTGAGGCATCTATAAGCACAAAATAAACTGCTTAGAGAAATCTGGAGTCATAAAGAGTGGATCAGAATAGATTGCATTCTTTAGTCATTGAAAGGCCTGTTCAACCACAGCTGTTCATGCAACATTCACTGGATCCATCCCCTTTAACAGGTCAGTCACAGGACATGCAGCAGTAACTATGTTTAGAATAGAGTTCCTATAGCAGTTATACAGACCCAGGGAAACTTTGATTTATTTTTCAGTAGTTGGTGCAGACCAATGTTTGGCTGTTTCTGCCTTCTCAGCCCACGGTTTTACTAATCCCCCACCAATATACTTAAAATAGTGGACTTTGTTACAAAACCATATAGACCCATTGGCCTGGGAACCTCAGGTCTCAGCACTTTCTGTAAACCTTCCATAACTGCTCATTTCTGTGACTGATATTCAGCCTGACATTAAATTTATTTTCCCACTAGGCACAAGTTTCTATGTTGCGCTGGATTAAGTCGGTTCTGCCAGGCAACTCTAAAACAATATTTTTATTCCTTAGTAAAAATTCTTTAACTTCTTGCTAAACTTGATAATGTCTTGCTTATTGTGACTTTAGGACATGCTGTGGAGACAGTAACTTCCTCTGCAAACATGCTCACTACAGATACTTCAGTTTTTCTACAAGGCTTTGAAATATTTGTGTAGTATAACTGTTATGGGTTCCCTTTTTCCAGGTTGTCTCACCCTTTAGTTTACTTCATTTATCATTTCTATAACTTTCAGAGGGTCCTTGCAACTTTGTAAGGAACTTATTTTAAGCATTGGGTACTAACACAAGTGCTTTACCTCCTGGTTTAAAATCTCTGACAAAAGCATTTTATTATCTAGTCTCTGTTGTGCCTCTTGAGCTTTGTGCTCTTTTACTACGAGTGGTATGGTTTGCAAACTATCTTTTATGTCTGGAAAACTTTCTAACACCCTTTTAAAAGGGGCATTTCACTCTTCCCGTTTTTTATTTTTATTTTTTCTGTATTCAGCAACCATTGATGCTGGCCATATAGTAGCTCGAATGGACTGAACACAGCTGAGGATCGAGGTACTTCCCTTATAACAAAGTAAAGATACATTAGCATTTGGATCATAGGATCATAGGAAGTTACTAGGCTATTGGCCTTGAGGTCCTTATAATCCTAGCCAAATGTTTAGCCCATGTTTAGACAAGTCAGCACCCAAAGCCCCTGTCCAGCAGGGACACAGGTGGAATCCCAGGGGTGTACTTTCTGTTTCCCATCCAGTTATCCAGGTTGCACTTAAAAAGGGTTAATGAGGTACTCTGCTTGACTTGGAGAGGGAGTCTATTCCATAGATGGGGGAGTCTCTGGGACACAAATCTATCCCGCCAACAAGTCCTATTGATGTCACACAGCAGGCTGAGGTCACGCGTGCATGTTCCTTGAGTGGAGCTTGATTTGCAGATATGCAGCAGTCCCATCAAGGTGGGGTCTGAGATTGCTTTGTATGCCAGACAGAGGTCACCTCTGAGGAGTCTGTATGAAACTAAATAGAAGGACAGGGCTTTTAGCCTATCTGTGTAGGGTAGATGTTTGAGGCTCTGGATTCTTCTGGTGAGGAACCTCTGTGGTCTCTCCAGCTGCTGCATATGTTTTGCGAGGTACATGCTGAAGGGGGCATTGTACTCAATAATTGACCATATAATTGAAGAATACAGGAATGTTATGACCTCCTTGTCCCTGGATGAGATACACTGGTGTGCCATATAGAAAGCTTTCCATACAACGGAAGCAACATGGTGGTCAAAAGTCAGGTTGCTATCAACCTGGGTGCCCAAATCTCTCATGACTGATTGCATGCTTAGGAAATTGTTATTAATGTGATAATATCTGGGGACATCACTTTCCCCAAAGAGGATGATGATGCATTCTTTGGCATTCAGCTTGAGGCCATGTTTCTGGCACCAGTCATTTGTTTTGGTGAGACCCTCTTGAAGGACGTCCACATCACATCAGCCATAGCCCACTGGTTTTGGCCTGCACCTCAGAGAAGTATATGCTGAATAACAGAGGTCCCAAGACCGATCCCTGGGGTACACCACTTGTTATGGGTCTACTGCTTGAGGTTGCTTCCCCTATTTTGATTAGGGGGTTCTATCTGTGAGACAGTTTGCTACCCACCTGATAACGTATGGATTGATACATAGTTCAGATAGTTTGTCTACTATACCCGAGTGGAGAATTGTGTCAAAGGCCTTGAACAGGTTAAGGTAGGTGGTGTGCTCTATCTTCCACTTGTCCATGGCTTTGGTGACTGTCTCAAAAGAGTCAACCAGATTTAGCAGACATGACCTCTCCTTGACAACTGTGTGGGGTTGAGTGTTTGGAGGTTGCCAATGTCTCTGTTAATGAGGTCCATGATAATCCATTCCATGGCCTTGCAGATCAGGCTAGTTAGGCTGATGGATCTATAATTTCCCAGATCGGTGGATGGTCTACCTTTGTGGAAAGGGATGACAGTGGCTGTCCTCCACTTGGCTGGGACAAAGCCAGTACTCAGGCTTTGGTTGAATAGGGAGTCTAATGGTGCTGCAAGTTCATGCCTGAGTTCATGTAGGATGCAGCCTGGGATGTTATCAGGTCCCATGGAGGCTGTATTTTTTGCCTTTGAGAGGACAGTGATGACCTGTTCCCTAGAGATACAGGGAGGGGGGGCAGGTACTGGGGATGTCCTGATTTACTGATGGAGGGGGGGCAGAGGGGTGAAGTTTTCACTGAATCTGTCAGTCAAAAGAGTAAAACCACAGTCCAAGAACAAGGAACAAAGAAAAATCACAGCTTTTAGCATATAAATCCTTTAATTGCCACTTTCGTCAAATATTTCATCAGAAATACATTTCTACTTATATATCACAGTCAATTAAACAATTTACCTCATGAATTAATTATCATATAAAATTCACTTGAACTCATTTCTAAATACATCTGTTGAATCACATATATACTTAAAAAGTAAATACATTGTCACAAAAACACATACCATTTAAAAGAAATGTGTATGTAAAAAAGGGGGGGTAACAAAATATCCACTGAAAGGTTACTACTCTAAGTCCCCCTTCTTTCTAACATATATTCTATGATACTTCAAAAAACATTTAATATTTATTGCATCATTTAACCCAGGTTTCTGGTCTGCTCTTAAGCGGATTTGCTATCTAGTTTCTCTCTGTTCTAAAATTTTTTTTAAATCACCCCCTCTCAAATCTCTTCTGCCTTTTTCTAAAACTGTAAATAAAAACTTGCTGAAGCCACAACAGTCTTGACTATGCTTATATAAAGCATTTTTGTTATCGCACTTTTTTATACTATATACATGTTCCCTAATTCTGGTGTTAAGGTGCCTGGTGGTCATGCCAACATAAAAATGTTGGCATTTGTTGCATATAGCCACATAAACTACTCCTTGTGTCTTACAATTAAATACACCTGGCACCCCAATGGTGTAGGGGAGATGTGGAAACTTTCATATGGTCCTTCTGAAATATATCTGCACATGTTGCAATTCTCACATTTGTAAATACCATTCAGTTTACTACTATTGCAGATATCTACCAGACAGGTTTACTCTTCCTTGTGGAGGATGATTCTGTCCTGTCAGGTATTCCTGATTCCATGCATCTATATAAGTACTCGTATAGTACTTTGGTGTAGATTTGGACATTGGTGCCAGTTCCAACAGAGGGGGAGGGGACTGTGAAGCTGTTTATACCATCCCTCAGGAAGTTGTAATCAGCTTTGGAGAAGTTTTTTGTTTGACCCTAGCTAGAGGGGGGGGGGGGGTCAGAGGAACTGGCGACTTCGAAAGTGACCACTTTATGGTCGGATCTTACCGGGAAGGATAATACTGTAGGGGTGCCCCAGTCAGTAAGATTTTCTTGGGGAATTTCTACCACAGAAAAAAAGGAGTACTTGTTCTTTTACTACTGTTTCTCCACTGACTCTTCATAAGGATACTGTCTCAGGAAATTTTGTTGCATAGTCAATAGTAATAAGATATACTGATGGCCCTTACTCATTTTTTTGCACTCCTCTTTCTCCCCACATAGTCAGCCCTCAGCAATCATAGGAAGTCTGACCACATCAGATCTACATATCTCTTCTTGACCACCTCTAGACTCACTCCATTACGGCTGGGACGAGCACAGAACTTAAGGTGTGCCAAGACCACACATCATATTGTAGATGTGTTTTTTTTTTATTTTAAACCTAACTGGTTTCCCAACCCTTGGCATGCATATTTAACATCCTGAAGGTGATATACAATGGATGGACCATGCTTATCTGCTCCATACTTCTGCATGGAGCTGACACTGGTGAGCTGACCCACCCATCATACAGACAGCAGTCCATAGTTGGCTCTTCAGCCTCGGCCAGGAAGTTCCAACTGCACTATGTGTCTGTGAGCTTGACCACATCCCCAGGATGGGATTACCTAGTCAGCCTGTCAGAGCCGAAGACACCCAATGTGTATCTGACAGCTTGGCCACAGCCCCAGGATGGGGTTACCTAGGCAGCCTGTCAGAGCAATAGACACCCAAGCCACTACTCAAACCCAGGTTGCCTGGGTTGTAGAAAGGGCGTTGGTCCTATATACCATGGTGCTGGCTTCTTACTCAGTTTTACAAGTAAGCAATAATGCCTGCCAGGGTGTGTGTTAATATGTAATTAACACCCACCCAGGGGTGTTATGAGGTCCTATGCCACAGGCATATATATATATATATATATATATATATATATATATATATATATAGAGAGAGAGAGAGAGAGGTGTGTGTGTATGTTATATATATAGGTGTATGTGTGTGTGTGAGAAGCAATCAATGCTACAAAATACTACAGCACTGATTATCAAAAAACATATAACACTGAAACCAAAATATCGAAACTCAAGCATATATGCTTCAAGACACAACCTTGGAGCATGCAAAGCAAAAAACTTGCTTTTTCAGGGAAGCTAGCCCCCTCATATGGAAACGAGGCTGTGCCCCTCACCCCCTGCTAATTATAAATACCAACTCTGAGCCTGCAAAATATTCCCTTCCCCTTTGCAGAGATCTTACACTGGCATGTTGACCAGCTGTTCTTTGATCAGCTGTGATTCACAATACACCTGTCGACCAAATGCAGATATATATGAAAAAAAAGAAGGTGTATGAGTCAACAAAACATCCAAATAACAGAAAACAGCACCAAACAAAGTAACCATAATGTGGCTTTATTCTGATGTGCAGCACCACAAAACAACAATCCTAGGTTTTACCATAATGGGCTTCTTCTGTGCAGAGAAATGAATGAATCAGTGTTTGAAATATAGAGTGATTATGACTGATCACATGATTCTAAACAGCAAATCCAACAGAGGGTATAGAGTTAATAACATACAGTAATGGAAACCAAAAGATGATGGAAGATATATATATATATATATATATATATATATATATATATATATATATATATATATATATATTGTGTCTTTCGGCTTTTCCCAGTTAGGGGTCGCCACAGCGGAACTCTGGTCCGCTAATGATTGGCAGTTGATTTTTACGTGCCGAGTTGCCAGCCCTGATGCACAACCTTCAACGAAGGTATGCCCATTCACACATGTCTCCACGCAGAAGACACTCTAGCTGAGAATCGGACCGGACAGCGTCTTACTGTGAGGCGACAACGCTACCGCAGCACCACCACTGCGTATACATATATATATATATATATATATATATATATATATATATACATATATATATATATATATATATATATATATATATATATATATATATATATAAAGTACATGCTTCCTAATGTTTTTGATATAATAATGGTGGAAATATAACATTTTTTATATAAAAAGTGGTATGTAATCCAGACTGAAAGATAGTTCTTAACTTCATCCATAGTAAACTACATACTTATATCAAACAGCTCCACCTGCTGATCAACTAATAATTGAGCAGCATGAAATACAAGTATGAAAAACATTCCCATTTGGAAGCAGAAAATGTCACAGTACTGACTGAAATGTAAAGCTAACCTAAGTCTTATTAGCTGAAATATGTTTTTATTTCCAGCAGACAGAAGTACCTTCTGTGACACCCGTGCCCTGGCCCAGCAATCAAGGACCCTCAATCCTCACCACTAACACCAGAGAGGGTGTCTCATATAGGAAAAAGGATAACAAATACACACAGCAAAGTGCAATTTCCATTAACAGCACACAAAGATCACAGTCAGTCTGGGGCTGGTTACTCCCTTGCTCTCCAGGTCCCCAATAAGACTCCCCATTGGTACAGCTATAGGGTCCAGATCTCAGCCTAGCTGGCAAGCTAACCTCCAGTACCCTCTCAGTCCAACCAGTACTTCGTGTCCCTGCCCAAGTAACTGACACACACACACACTTAGAGATACAAATTTACACAACTTCACAGACACTCCTGGGAATGGCTGACACAGATTCTCCAGCTGTGCCACTATGCCCACACTATATGGTAGTAATTCCTGCCACCACCAGCTAATAATTATCAGCTACCCAAAGGCCCTTAAAAGGGTGTCCAATTATTACTGTGCAATATTATTATCCAATAATAGTGTAACTAAGCAATCAAGGCTTATTGGAAGAGCTTAGTACAGGATCACTTATAAGCATGCAATGTACTCTAGAGCCTAAATTATCTTTACATAAACCAGCCACAGATGAAAAGGCTTTAAAAATATTTAATAATAAATACTGAAAACACAAGACAATACGACTACACCACAGTGCTATTCAAGAGTTCAGAGATCACACAGAAGCTTAACATAATTCAGTAGTACAGTTCTAACATAACAGAAAAACACTTAGTCTAATTTTTTCGAATTCCTAGCTATTGCTACAAGAAAACATACTTCTAAAGTAAAAGCAAAGAAAGTGGAGGAACCAAAAGTGTCCAAAAATAAATGTGTAAATAGAGAAAAGACACTTCGGCTAGAGATAAAAACATTTTAATACAAATAAAAATAACAAAAAGGTAAGTACTTTCGAGGTAGCCCTCTTCTTCAGACCTAAATACAAACTGATAAAAATCCTGGATTTAAATGCAAGCACTGACCAATAAAAACAAGGCTTAGGAATGCATCATAAAAAGTTAATTAATTAATTAATTAATTAATTAATTAATTAATTAATGTGGTAAACCTCTTCTCTTCAAAAGAGGTTTTAAAGATACAGCGCTATTGAGGCCAGGTGGAAAATATGCCTTGAAATCCACAATCCATCTTAATTCAACATATTCTGTCTCATTTTTAATGTCCTCTTCATGCAAACAGACATTCACTTTCTGCAAAACTAAAAGTTTAAAATGATGCTGTGCATCATGATCAATTACATGCTTAGCTAGTGCATTCATGCATTTGCTGTTACATATGTCATAGAGATGTTCCAAAATTCTTTCTTTTAACATGTGATTAGTCTTGCCTATGTAAAATGCACTACATAAATTACACTTTGCTAAATAAACAATGTCTCTTGTGGAACAATCCGCATAAAAAGAAAACTCTATATGCTTATCATTTAGTGGATGTCTGACCATCCAAGCAGACCATATATAGGCACAAGATTTACAAGTTCTACAGGGGTGGGTACCTCTATGCCGTGAGTTAAACCTCTCACATATATTATGGTGCTTGTAACATAACCTTTGTTTCAAGTTTCTATTATTCTTGAACCTAAAGCTCGTATTAGTTCCCAGTACCTGGCTAATACTTGGATCAGTCAATAAAACAGGCCAATTCTTTTTAACAATATCACATTCTATATTGACATTGTTAGAATAAGTCAAACACAACCTATTCACAGGTTGATTAACTTTCCTTCCTGCACTTTGTACTTCACCTTGTTTTCCCGCCTCTCCTCGACCAGTTTAGACCAGTTTACAGGCATTGCTGTATTCTGGGCTGTGATGTAGTTCCTGTGTTGTCCATTACCTTACTTGGATAGAAGGAAGTTTCTTTGCTCACCAGTGGGAGTGGGGAGCCTTGAGCAGCCTACCTGTCCCTGTAGGAAGTGACCTCAGCACAAGAAGCTGTAGTAATTGGTTGTTTTGGACTATTTCTAGCTCTTTTGTAGTTCACTGTTTATAATCCGCCTCTGGGCATCTTTTTCTGGCTATACTGCTCAGACAAGCTCCTCGTGGTCCTGTAGAGTGGTCCTAGCAGCAGGGAACTCAGAAAAGCGACTACTTTCTGGATTTAAGTATCTTTGCTTTTTTTTCACTTGGGATAGCTTCTGTAGCTTACCCTGAACTAGCTTGAACTGTTTTTTAACTGTTTGCTGCATTATTTTAAAATCTGCACTTAAAGTTACATTTTAGTCGAATTTGATCGAAAGTTTGTTTGTTTGTTTGTTTAATTTAACTGTGGAGGCTGCCCACTAAAGTGTGCTAGCCTGTGTAACTGATTTATCACTGTTTCTGCATTTTCTGTGTGTTTCTATCAAAAAAACAAAAAAAACAAAAAAATAATCCTTGTTTTCCCACCTCTTCTCGACTAGTTTAGAGCAGTTTACAGGCATTGCTGTATTCTGGGCTGTGGTGTAGTTCCTGTGTTGTCCATTACCTTACTTGGATAGAGGAAAGTTTCTTTGCTCACCAGTGGGAGTGGGGAGCCTTGAGCAGCCTACCTGTCCCTGTAGGAAGTGACCTCAGCACAAGAAGCTGTAGTAATTAGTTGTTTTGGACCATTTCTAGCTCTTTTGTAGTTCACTGTTTAAAATCCGTCTCTGGGCATTTTTTTTTCTGCCTATACTGCTCAGACAAGCTCCTCGTGGTCCTGTAGAGTGGTCCTAGCAGCAGGGAACTCAGAAAAGCGACTACTTTCTGGATTTAAGTATCTTTGCTTTTTTTTCACTTGGAATAGCTTCTGTAGCTTACCCTGAACTAGCTTGAACTGTTTTTTAACTGTTTGCTGCATTATTTTAAAATCTGCACTTAAAGTTACATTTTAGTCGAATTTGATCGAAAGTTTGTTTGTTTGTTTGTTTAATTTAACTGTGGAGGCTGCCCACTAAAGTGTGCTAGCCTGTGTAACTGATTTATCACTGTTTCTGCATTTTCTGTGTGTTTCTATCAATAAAACAAAAAAACAAAAAAATAATCCTTGTTTTCCCGCCTCTCCTCGACTAGTTTAGACCAGTTTACAGGCATTGCTGTATTCTGGGCTGTGGTGTAGTTCCTGTGTTGTCCATTACCTTACTTGGATAGAAGGAAGTTTCTTTGCTCACCAGTGGGAGTGGGGAGCCTTGAGCAGCCTACCTGTCCCTGTAGGAAGTGACCTCAGCACAATAAGCTGTAGTAATTGGTTGTTTTGGACCATTTCTAGCTCTTTTGTATTTCACTGTTTAAAATCCACCTCTGGGTGTTTTTGCGCAGTTGTGCGCATAGCGCAGCACCGGTTAAACAAGGTTAAACTTCTTCTGGCTCCGCCAGGTCTGCTCTTCAAATTTTCCCTTAAGGAAGCTCTACTCTTAGTATAATCAGACTACTCACTATATTATAAGCCTAGCACTTGATCTCAATACTTCTCTACTAAGTAAGCACTCTCGTACTAAGTAAAGCACTACATCTACTTACCACCCCTGTGAATATCCACTTCCATTAAAGGTACAGCACTCCCTTATACTGTTCTAGCATGTCGAGTGGTAGATTACTGGCATCCTCTCCAGTTCAGCTGGTCAATCTGGGTATCTTGAGACAATGCTACAATTGTCTCATGCACACAGACAACCCTCTCCTCCTCCCAACAAACACAAATACTTGTGAGAGATGCAACTATATAGCCAAACTGGAGGCTGAACTCTCTCAACTCAGGGCTGGCATGACCAGACAGGAGGAGATGGTAACCACACACACAACAATCCCAGTCCCACATAGACCTACCACAACTGCAAACCAAACACATAAAAACACAAAGACATACTCTGAGGCTCTAATAAAAAACTTACCAAAACAACAGAGGCTCCCAAAGCAGACATCCAAAAATCCACCACCTCAAAACAAAACACATGCAGCACATACTTCAATAAATCAGTGTGTCAACCAATCACAGCCCTTAGGGCCAAACACCTTGCCTGATACACTAGTAATAGGTGACTCTATAGTCAGACACACTGATGTCCCGCTGACCAGGCTGAACAAGGAGAGGCTGACTGTGAGCTGTCTATCGGGAGCTAGGATCCGCCACATAACACACGCACTCAAGTCACTCCAAAGCAAGTACAAATATGACTCCGTCATTGTCCATGCTGGTGTGAATGACCTGAGACGTACCTCCCTGGACTACATGAAAAGAGACATAGAGGAGCTCTCCAATTATGTAGCCCAGGCTGGTATGACCCTGACCCTGAGAAGCATCTTGCCCTCACCAAGAATGATACCACAATACAAAGACAAGATGATCAGCTTTAACAATTGGCTCAAGTACTGGTGTCATTCTAAGGGGATCCAATGTCTGTCTGCCTGGGATGACATGTTGGACAAGCCACGCTGCTTCGCAAGGGACAGCTTACACCTGTCACCACTGGGCTTCCGGATATTGGCTAAGGCTCTTGCCACCCCCATAGTGCCTTTTTTAGGCAAGGCTCAAAAGACAAACCCACCTCCTTAGAAAACAAACATGGAAAAAAACTAAGGGCCAGAAGTCTAAATCTCAAGATGCAGACACTTGATGCACTCCTCAGCATGGAGAACACCGACGTCTGTGCAGTAACTGAAACCTGGTTCAAGGCTCCTGAGAGCACCCCAGCGCTACCAGGCTATACCTCGCATCATGCTTTTCGGCCCCAAAACCCGGGCCGAACCACAAAGGGAGGGGGAGTGTCCATATTCATCAAGGACACCCACACCTCCAGGTTAGTAGCAACACATGAAGCATCAGAGACCATACAGGTGCAACTAACCATAGGCAAAACTGCTACACAACTGGTAGCATGTTACAGACCACCCTCCCAATCTCAAGAACCCCACTCAGCTTTCCTGAAGACATTGGAGGGTATGAATGTATCACAAAATACCATCATACTGGGAGACTTCAACTACCCAAACATAGATTGGGTACATTATTCTAGCCCTAATACCCTAGCCCAAAGGTTCCTGGAATTCATAAATTCAAATGCACTGGAACAACTAGTCACCTCTCCCACTAGGGGAGATAATATACTAGACCTGATCATCACAAACATGGGGACAAAATGCTCCACACTGGAAGTATACCCCTCACTAGTGAGATCTGACCACAAACTAATCACCCTGGATATACAACAAACTAATCACCCTGGATATACATATCCCACCTCCACCCCCAGCACAAAAGACCACAGTGAAAAACTTCTCTAAAGCAGACTTCACTCTTCTTAAGACTGAGATGGTATCCTTTAAGCCCACTGTGCCAGTGGATACCACATCCCACAATGCCGAATCCTTCACAAATGCTTTCTATGGACATCTCCAAGAATGCGTGGATCATGCAATCCCAATTAAATCCAAGTCCCTCTTCACCAAAGGTAAGCGTCCTGTCTGGTGGACCTTGGCCATAAACAAATTGTATAACAAAAGAAGGAAGCTACTGCACGTCAGAGAAAAATCCCATGAAGGGAAGACATCTCTGATCAACATTAGCAGAAAACTACATTCTCTCATAAAAACATCCAAGGCCAACTTTGAGAGAAAAATCGCTAAGGACACAAAAGATAACCACAAAGCCTTCTTCAGCTATGTTAGAAACCTGGGCGGAAATCCTCAGATATGCTCAGAGTTGGTTCACAACAACAAAAAATACACTGAACCCACAGATATTGCCAACATTCTGGCTGACAGGTTCAGTGCAAATTTCTCCCTCCTCACCCCCAAAAGAAGAAATACTTATCCCAGCTGAATGTAATCTCCCTGTCATCTCAGATGTCCAAGTGAGAACCGCCCTAAACAAAGCAAAAAACACAGCATCAATGGGACCTGATGGTATCCCGGGTTGCGTGTTACGGGAACTCCAAGAGGAGCTAAGCCCACACATAAAAATGCTATTTAACCTTAGCCTTACTTCGGGATATGTACCTGAACACTGGCGTACAGCAACAGTGGTCCCACTACACAAGGGGGGTGCCTCTACAGACCCTGGAAACTACCGCCCCATAAGCTTAACCAGCCTGGTCTGCAAAGCTATGGAAAGAATCATTATGGAACTCATAAACAGAGACATAGGGGACCTACAGACACTTGACACCACCCAGTTCGGCTTTGTAAAGGGCAGATCCTGCCTTTTAAACCTGGTTGACTTTTTCGAAACAGTCACTAGAGCCATTGATGAGGGCAAAGCAGTCCATACAGCATACCTGGACTTGGCTAAGGCCTTCGACACAATACCCCACTCAGGCATCATAGATAAGCTCAACAGCTTAAAAGTAAACCCTTATGTCACTAGATGGGTTGCAAACTGGCTAAAGGACAGAACCCATAAAGTTAAAATCGCTGGAGCAATGTCAGACTCAAAGCCAGTCACAAGTGGTGTCCCACAGGGATCTGTCCTGGGACCCCTCTTGTTCGGCATTTATTTCTCAGATGTTAAAGCAAACATGGGAGGGCTGTGGCTGACAAAGTTCGCAGATGACTGCAAACTAGGCGCCATAGTCGATACACCAGCAGACACACACATCCTACAAGAAGGCCTCAGAAGCGGACAACTGGTGCCGGAGTCACGGCCTTAAACTAAATGCCAAAAAATGTATAGTCATCCCCTTTGGGAAAAACAAAGTACCCACAAATTATCACATAGACAGCAACCCACTGAGTATGGAAAAAGTAATCAGAGACCTAGGGACCCAAGTCGACAGCAACCTCTCATTTGACACCCACGTTGCCAAAGTGGTTAGAAAAACATTCTACCTTGCACACCTCATCATGAAGGGATTCACATCCAGATCCAAGGATGTCATTGTACCCCTATATTCCTCCCTCATCAGACCCATGATTGAGTACAATGCCCCATTTGGTTTGTACCTCACCCGGCATTTGCAACAGCTGGAGAGACCACAAAAGTACCTCACCAAGCGGATCAAGGGTCTCCAACATATGTCTTATTCTGACAGACTAAAGAAACTTCAGCTCTATTCAGTAGCATACCGCCTGCTCAGAGGTGATCTCTGCCTGACGTACAAGGCCATGTCCAATCAGGATCTGATGGACATGCTCCACCTCAAAAAATCCAAATCCATCAGGACCACAAGAGCTAAAGACTTAAACCTCGGCACAAGTATGAATAGGACATGCTGGAGGGATAGATTCATAACCCAGAGGCTTCCTATGCTTTGGAACAAGATCCCAGTTCGTATTAGGCAGAGCCCCTCACTGACTCTCTTCAAGAGAAATCTTGATGAGTGGATGGGAGATTGTAAGTTTACCCCAGGGGTCACATCTGTGTCACTGCTAGACAGGGGCACAGTAAACTAATTCTATTATATAAGGGGACCTTCACTGTGTCACTACTAGACAGAGGCACAGTATTCTAAATTTATTCTGTACATTTTTGTACCATTTCATGGGGTGGCAAAAGCCACATCACTATGGCTAGGTTTACAAACACCCCAGGGCAGATAGCCTAGTACTATACTATGAAACTATGAAACTCGACAGCTATCAGAAAAATAGGACTTGGTTTCACAGATATCGGAGGAATTAACCTCCTCTATTGCACTATCTATGTTAAACTTCTTGTATCCTCTATCTAGGAGATCTGATGTAAGGCCCTGGACCACAGCAGTGTAGTCAGCCCTATCAGTGCGAAGTCTCCTACAGCGTAGCACTTGATTCTTGACTACATTTTTCATAATATGCCTGGGATGCATGCTGAAGTGATGGAGAATGTTATTCTTCCTACAATCTTTCCTGTGCATTTTAGTAGATACATCTCCTAATATGCTCTTACTAACAAGAACATCCAGAAAGTCCAGCTTTTCTTTTGAAAATTTAAGTGAGAAAGAGAGGTAAGATGTAGTATTCTCAAGGAAGTTAAAACTGTCTAAATCTTGCTTATTCCCATGCCAAGTAAAAAATATGTCATCCACAAAACACTTGTAAAATGTAATGTGTTGCTTGAACATGTCAGAGACAAATACCATCTCCTTCTCCCACTGGGCCAGCACAATGTTGGCTTATGTGTTAGCACACACTGTGCCTATAGCAACTCCTACTTTTTGAAGGAATAATTAATTCTCAAATAGAAAAACATTGTTCTCTAATATCAAATCAAGTAATGCACAAATCATATTCACTTTGATATTAGAAAACTCACTTTCTTTATTTAGAAAGCTTCTAACATTCTCTACTCCCTCTTCATTAGGAATGACCGTAAATAATGAATTCACATCCAAAGTTACAAAAATAACTTCACTGATAGATGTATCCTGTCTAGACTCAGCCCAAAAAAACAGATGCTCCAGAAATTGTTTACAGTAGGTATTTTGTTCAAAACAAATCTTAGCTGTTTTTCAACATAGATAGACATAGGTTCTGTAAGCCAACCCCTTCCTGAAACAATGGGTCTACACGGGGGATTTAATGGATCTTTGTGCACTTTCGGCAAACCATAAATGACTGGTATGGTAGGATGCTCTACACTAAAGTAGGTGTACAAATAATAATCAATCTGGTCAGTCATAAGTAGATCATACATATAAAAATTCCGTCTACTGATGATACCATTTACCTGGAATTTTTGTAGGTTTATATATACATTGACATCATGTAGCATTTTGTGCATTCTACCCAAATAGTCCATTGTATCAAGGACAACTATCCCACCACCCTTGTCAGCTGGTCTAATAGTCGTGATCTGCCTTAGTCAAAGTACACAGGGCTTGATCTTCTCTAGTAGTCAAGTTGTAAAAAGTGCCCTTCATTTTCTCACTAGTTACTCTCCTAAGATCACTCTCACACATCTTAATAGATGCGTCCATGGCCGGAGAATTATTAGGAACAAAACAACTCGGTTTTCTTAAATTATGAACATTATCAACTCCACAAGTATTACCATCATATATGGTTTTAAGCATTATATTCCTTGCAAAAACATTAAGGTCTAAAACAGTATCTACCAAATTCACATTGTTGGCAGGAACAAAGGAGAGACGCTTATTCAGCACTGAAAGTTCTTCAACAGTGAGAGAGACTGAGGATAAATTAAAAACTAAATTATTTATCTGCGACCTTGTGTACTCGAGGTCTTGTTTTGAGCACAAGGGTTAGACTGTATCCTCCCTCATCACATGGGACTCCTGGACCTGCTCATATGTTTGTCCTGCCTTATGGCCTGTGCTTAGTCTAAAAAACCCCAGAAGAACATGTGCCTTCATTACTCACATTATTGCTGTTCATAGAGGAAACACCTTAGGTTTAACCACAGGTTCTGCATTAGTTGAAAACTTGGCATGTGTAATATTAGATGCCGAAACCATATTATTGTCCAAGGTAGAGTTACTTAAACTAACTGTTTGCATAGTAATATGGCCTGAATTCTCATCCACTAGACTATCAGCATCATTAAACCACTCGGTAGTAGATAAATCATTGATGCATGCTAAACTAGTTTTAAGAGTTGCTGAATTATCGCAATTAAATTGAACAAGTAACCCAGTATTTGTATGCACATTGTTAAGACTAATATTAACTTTGTTCATTCCTTCAATAGGAAAAACATCCATTCCTATCAATGCTATGCACTGCTGCATTAGCATAAACATCAACATTTCTAGTGCCAAAAACATTATTTATATTACTACTAGACTTATCAGATGTCAAAATGGAGTCATTATCTCCCAACAGTCCATTTGCTTTTTCAAAAGAAGATGAGGATATCGCTTGTTCATTGTCACCATTAGCAGAAGTAGCGTTATTTCTAGTGTTAAAATTACCTTTGTTCAAATCACTAAAAGCACTATCTGTTTGCGAAACAGTTGCATTTCCCTCTATGAACTTATTGACAGCAGTCTAAGAGGGAGAAGCTAAGCCGCAAGCTGGTTTGTTGGTTGTAGAAGAAACAGCATGAGAAATCAAAGCAGTACTGGCTGAGCGAAATGCACACGGCATATTAGAGTCAGTTACATGAAAATTAGAGAGTGTAGTACCTTGTTTGTAGGTGGTATTAACATCCCCAGCATGAGGTAGAGATTCTGCAGCAACTAGTCCAAAGTTAGGTGGCAAACTGTGCTATACGGAACTCTTGGAAGCTATGTTGCTAACGTTGTTTTTGCAACTATGTTGTTCCCTACTACTAACACCATTAGAAGCATTTACCTGTTGTCCCACCTCCATGGAGTCAGTGTGGACGTCGATTGGTCTATATATTCTGAGCCAGGAAAAGACATTTCCTGCCTGAAAATCGGCAAAGTCCCTGCGCAGTTTCTTAGTTCTTTTCTTTCTCAAGTCTCCTTTCATAGAGGGAGACATTAAGGAGTACATCATCAAGATGTTGAGTGCAGGCATCATCTTTATAAGTGTCCACTAACAAACTTGTCAGCCTATTGATATCAGATGCTAAGGAATTCTCCGCAGAAGAGAAGAATTCATTCAATAGTAACATATAATCCATGCTTAAATGTAAATTAAGAGTCTGCCATCTCTTTAGCAGTTCTGGGTATTTATCTCCATATGAGGGCATTTTAAGCACCCTAAGCCCTCTTGGTACCACTTTGTGGAAAATAGCAGCCTCAAAGTGTTACCGCTGCCACAAGAGGCGCTTGTGTTTAAACAGTTTATTCTCCAATTCCTTCAGCGTATCTCTAAAATTAGCCATCTCATTCAGATCAATGCTATTGAGATTAATATTTCCTTCATCAAGGGAAATGCAGAGTAAAGGGTTCACTGAATTCCCAGTAGAACCAGTTGCAGACACTTCAGTCAGAGCTGTTCTCTCCATACTGTTGCGAAACTCCCTATTCAGGGCCGAATCCATAACAACCAGATTGTACTCACAGCCAAGGTTCCACCAGACAGACAAAAATATATCCAAATATAAAAGCAAAGAAAGTAGAGGAACCAAAAGTGTCCAAAAATAAATGTATAAATAGAGAAAAGACACTTCAGCTGGAGATAAAAACACTTTAATACAAATAAAAATAACAAAAAGGTTAGCGCTTTCGAGGTAACCCTCTTCTTCAGACCTAAATACAAACTGATAAAAATCCTGGATTTAAATGCAAGCACTGACCAATAAAAACAAGGCTTAGGAATGCATCATAAAAAGTTAATTAATTAATGAATTAATTAATTAATGTGGTAAACCTCTTCTCTTCAAAAGAGGTTTTAAAGACACAGTACTATTGTGGCCAGGTGGAAAATATGCCTTGAAATCCACAATCCATCTTAATTTAACATATTCTGTCTCATTTTTAATGTCCCCTTCACTCAAACTGAAATTCGCTTTCTGCAAACTAAAAATTTAAAATGATGCTGTGTATCATGATCAGTTACATGCTTAGCTAGTGCATTCATGCATTTGCTGTTATATATGTCATTGAGATGTTCCAAAATTCTTTCTTTTAACATGAGATTAGTCTTGCCTATGTAAAATGCACTACATAAATTACACTTTGCTAAATAAAGAATGTTTCTTGTGGAACAATCAGCATAAAAAAAAACTCTATAGGCTTATAATTTAGTGGATGTCTGACCATACAAGTAGACCATATACAGGCACAAGCTTTACAAGTTCTACAGGGGTGGATACCTCTACACTGTGAGTTAAACCTCTCACATATATTATGGTGCTTGTATCATAACCTTTGTTTCAAGTTTATATTATTCTTGAAGCTAAAGCTCGGATTAGTTCCCAGTACCTAGCTAATACTTGGATCAGTCAACAAAATAGGCCAATTCTTTTTAACAATATCACATTCTACATTGACACTGTTAGAACAAGTCAAACACAACCTATTCACAGGTTGATTAACTTTCCTTCCTGCACTTTGTACTTCAACTCGACAGCTATCAGAAAAATAGGGCTTGGTTTTATAGATATCGGAGGAATTAACCTCCTTTATTGCACTATCTATGTTAAACTTCTTGTATCCTCTATCTAGGAGATCTGATGTAAGGCCCTGGACCACAGCAGTGTAGTCAGCCCTATCAGTGTGAAGTCTCCTACAGCGTAGCACTTGATTCTTGACTACATTTTTCATAATATGCCTGGGATGCATGCTGAAGCGATGGAGAATGTTATTCTTCCTACAATTTTTCCTGTGCATTTTAGTACATACATCTCCTAATATGCTCTTACTAACAAGAACATCCAGAAAGTCCAGCTTTCTTTTGAAAATTTAAGTGAGAAAGAGAGGTAAGATGTAGTATTCTCAAGGAAGTTAAAACTGTCTAAATCTTGCTCATTCCCATGCCAAGTAAAAAAGATGTCATCCACAAAACACTTGTAAATCGTAATATCTTGCTTGAACATGTCAGAGACAAATACCATCTTCTTCTCCCATTGGGCCAGCACAATGTTGGCGTATATGTTAGCACACACTGTGCCTATAGCAACTCCTACTTTCTGAAGGAAGAATTAATTCTCAAATAGAAAAACATTGTTCTCTAATATCAAATCAAGTAATGCACAAATCATATTCACTTTGATATTAGAAAACTCACTTTCTTTATTTAGAAAGCTTCTAACATTCTCTACTGCCTCTTCATTAGGAATGACCGTAAATAATGAATTCACATCCAAAGTTACAAAAATAACTTCATTGATAGATGTATCCTGTTTCCTTGGTAAGTGCTTACATTTAAATCCAAGATTTTTATCAGTTTGTATTTAGGTCTGAAGAAGAGGGTTACCTCGAAAGCGCTTACCTTTTTGTTATTTTTATTTGTATTAAAGTGTTTTTATCTCCAGCCGAAGTGTCTTTTCTCTATTTATACTTCTAAAGTAACTTACATACATAGAGCATAAGGCAGTGCTGAGTTAGATAGCCAGACAAAAATGCTTACAGTCTCTCTCTGAGCAATAGTTTTTAAAATCACTAACAAACATTTCTGCTGGGCCCTCCCAGATTACATCATTTCTGGCACTTAGGTTTTCCAGTATACACATTATATCAGGCCAGCAGGCTACATTATTTAGCAAGCTAGCAGCCTCTCAGGAAGCTACAACAATAAAAGACATTTCATATGTACATTCTAGTAATTATTCCTTAATTTAAAACAATAGAAAGAATGTGCTAGCCCAGACAGGCTGACTCCAAGCTCTACAGATCAAAGGATAGATACGAAATAATTTTAACTTCAAAAGAAAGATTTGAAAATGCTTGACTTAGTTTTCCTTACAGCAGATGGCAATGTTGCTACAATCTTGAAGTTCAACATTTTAGTATTTTCTTTCATTTAAAAAACAAGCCTGTATTTTACATTTATATTTACAAATGCCAGAATTATGTATCAAATTCTATTTGACTAGGCTGGCAGCCTTTACCCTTTTCTACCAGTCTCCACACCTTATTTGGCTAAATGTCTAGTAAACAGCAAGCTCATGACAAATAATCACATCTGGTAGCCAAGTGAAAACACAGCAGCATGAGATTAAAATGTAAATAAAACATTTTTATATAAAACTTACTGAACCTAATGATCCAGAATGAAAATTTAAGGATGCAGAGCAAAGTATTTCAGTTTAACTTAGATGCATATATTCATCCAGACTGACAGATCACCTTTCTTCACATTATGTTAGCATCAAATGGCACTAACAGACAATGTCATAAGCTTCAGTCATAGAAAATAAATTTATAGCACATAGAACCATCTGGTGGTCATCTAGGAAACAGCAGCATGAAATTCAAATATAAGTATTATTTACATCTGGAGACATAAAAATAATAAATACAGATAGCAATGGGAAATGGTGTACTCCATATAAAGAAAATTAAGTTTCAAGAGGAAAAATAAGTTTTTAATGTTAAGTTACTACAGCAAAAGCAAATACTTTTTTGTCAATGACAGTAGTAAACAGCAAAACATCATGGTATTTTGCAGCTCCATCTATAGCAGACAACAAATGCTTAGCTAGTAACATCATCTAATGACAACTAATAACACAGTCAGATGAGATTAAAGTGTCAGTGAAATATTCAAATCAACATGGTGAGAGGATTCACACATTTCTGCATCTGACACTATAATGGTAAATATCAGTGTGCTAACCAGGGAATTTCATTTAACCCAGGGGCATCTAAAGCACTAAGATTAACAATCCACAGTTGTTGCTTTTTGTTTAAAATGTTTTTCTTGTCACCTTTGCTAGGAATAAATACCGCCCTTGGGTTTCATTAACAAGCGTGTAGGCTTACAGTGCATTAGCACAGTGAGCATCACACCCATCATACTTACACGTTTCCAAGCACCATTTCATGGCCACCAGCAGTGTTGATTGGCCATGCAACAGTACAAGGAAGTATGAGCCCACAATGTAAACAAAGCTACGTGCCTGTAGACAAACCTATTATGCGAGCACACATGGAGATGTTATATGCAGTGACGTCAAGTTGATAATAATAAGTAAGATGCAGGGGGTGTGAAATTGGGAGAATACACACACAACATAATGTTAATAGTGCGGACATAAGTAAAAGGGGAGAGTGAAGGGAGAAAATGTACTCAGTTAATGCAGTTAAATGTGCGTATGTCACAAAAATATTTTAAACAGACACCCATATTGATGTAATGATAAATAATCCTGTTCCCAATCTTTTACCAATATAAATAACTGCAAACGGATATGCTAACAATAGATGTGAGAGAAACACAATGCAACATTATAACAAAGGGGAGTAAATGTCATATTAATGTTAATAACATGCTAAGTTGAGATAACAGTTACAAGAACAGTGAATACATTAGGAGCTATTGGCATATATTGCAGTTATTAAACACAGCATGTATATACAAAGAATGTATGTGTGATAACTGATTGTAGTCTCCACTTCATCCTGTATAAACAACAAATGAGCCACACATCTGTTGTCTCATTCACATTAGAAAAGGATATGTTTTATCATTTGTTGTCATTTGACAACTATAGACAGTGGGGTATATTACCTTGACACCTGTATTAGACAAGCATATGTTTTATATTCATGTACATCGTACACAGTAATATAATAGCACACAAAATACACAAATGACAAATGACAGCTCAGATCTGATGACACTGTAGTAGTTTAAGGTCTCTGTTCATAAAAGGAGAACCTCAACTACATGACACAAGAAAGTGTTCCATCACACTTTATAATGATCTTGCATCATGCCATACAGTAAAAAATAATATAAGTCCTATAAAGCTGTACAGTGTGAAGAAAGCAATTGCAGTAATACGTAATTGTTCAACGGAAGACGTAATACATTGCATTCTTATATGGAAATTAAGTAATGCCTGTCAACAATCAATGACATGTGTAACATTTGCATCTTGCCAGACTCAAATACATGCATGCCAGGGCAGATCTCAGAATAATGTACATCAACCCGTGACACCACATAAATAGTCATACTGAGTGTGCCATGATGAACACACATGATGGGCTTACAGCACTTCCATATTGTAATGGGTATGGATCCCCTACCTTGAAGGGTGATGTGTTAAATCTGTTGCCTTCTTACTGCCATAAATACTTTCTTTGCCTAAACCACTTCTATCTGACACAGGTATCTGACAGACAGACAGACAGATGTTACCTGATTCTAACCCCTGCCTGTCATGTTACACACTGAAAACAGCTGTGTATTGACTGTGTCTGCCATAGGGCACAGCAGTAGAGCTTTTCAGAAATACATGAAATTAGAGCTTGTCACAAATTCATGACATGACATCCTTAGCTGGGCCTCCTGTAGCTTTCCCCAAGAAACCATAATCTTAGGTGATTTCAACATTGACTGGAACTCCTGCAAATCCCCCACACCCTCCACTCATCTTAATCTCTTCAATTATCATCAAACCATCAACTCCCCTACTAGAATAAATAAATCCACCAACAAACAAACCATTCTAGACTGGATACTAATCAATAACAATCCCCTCTCCTATAAAACAGGAATACTCCCTGATAATATCAGTGACCACCTCCTTACCTTTATCACTAAACAAAAAGTTAACAATCCCAAACCAACTATTTTCCGAACCAAACATAACAAAACAGAATTCAACCTAGCATCCTTTCAAAATGAACTCAAGGAATACAACTGGTCTACTCTAAAATACCTCCCAATAGATGAGGCTGTAACCTATTTCAACAATACTTTCCTACAAATTCTAAACCAACATGCCCCATCCCGCTTAGTCAGAGTCAAATCCAAAGCAGCCCCATGGCTCTCTAAAACAACTAAACAAACTATGAGCTAGAAATAAACTATGGTCTAAATGGAGGTCCACAAAACCCAATTGACCATCAAAACTTTAAACAGCTGAGAAATAAAGCTAAGAAGCTGACCATTCTGGACAAGAAAACTACCACCTTCAATATCAACAGAACCAACACCAAAACCCAAAACAATTCTGGTCAGGAATAAACAAACTACTCCATCCTGGCAACACCAAAACGCCTACCCCAGCTAGCCTAGCACAAACCCAACCTAACATAATAGCCGACACTTTCAACAACTTTTTCTCTCAAACAGTTACCTCACTTGCAAGTACCATGACTCCCCCCCCAACCCTCCAAACTACCCCCACTCAAAACAACACACATATGCTGAAATTCAATACTGTCTCAACAACCTATATACATAAGCTGCTATCTAAACTCAAACCCTGCACCCCTTCTGCAGACAAGCTTCCAGCTGAATATCTGCAGCTAGCTGCATCCGAGATAGCCTACCCAGTCTCCATCTTAATAAACAGAACTATAACTGAATCCAAAATCCCATCCTGTTGGAAAATCTCCCATATTATTCCCCTCCATAAAGGAGGAAACTCCAATGAACTCTCCAATTTTCGGCCTATTGCCCTTCTATCTCCTCTATCCAAAATAATGGAACGCTGCATTCACCATCAACTTCTTCATCATCTCTTAAATAACAACTTGCTTGTAGACTCACAACATGGTTTTAGACCCTACCACAGTACTTCAACTGCCCTTCTCTCCTTCACTGACTCTATCAATAAAACCGCAACAACAACCTGTTCTCCTCTGCACTATTCTTAGACCTCTCAAAAGCGTTCGATATGGTCAACCATAAACTTCTCCTCGATACCCTACAATCCCTCTCACTTGAATCACAAGCATTACAGTGGTTCAACTCATACCTGACTAATAGAAAACAAGCAGTCCTCTGGGACAGCCATCTATCCTCTCAACTCCCAGTTACTATTGGTGTCCCACAAGGATCAATCCTAGGTCCCCTACTTTTCTCTATTTTCATAAATAACCTGCCCACTTCCCTCCCAACATCCACTTGTATACAGTATGCAGATGATTCCACTCTCATCTGCTCTGCTTCTTCCCAGCACAACTCCACACTGCTACCCAGGTGGTCTTCACTGCAGCAGAAAAATGGTTCCAACATATCTGCCTCCTCCTAAATCCCAAAAAAACTATACTCCTACTGTTCACCCCTACCTCTAAATCCACCCCTATCACTTTTTCCATTGTATCATGCAATGGTACTGTCATCCAACCTGACTTTTCCACTAAACTACTAGGCGTAACCATAGACAATCAGCTAAATTTTGACTATCACATTGACTTAACTATCAAGTCAGTCCATAAAAAGATGGGTGCCCTTTACAGGCTTAAGCCCTTCCTTACTGCCACCTCCCGAGTAGCTCTCGCCCAAACTCACCTCATTTCTACATTATTGTACGCCTCCTTCCTTTATCAACATATCTAAAGCTAATCTTCAAAAACTGAATACCACCTACCACAGTATAGCCAGATTTGCCACTGGCTCTCTATTCCAAACTCATCACTGTCTTAACTTAAAAAAACTAAACTGGCTAGAACTTCCAAACCTAATACTACTACAACAACTAATCATCACTTTTAAAATTCTACATTACCCCACCAACACACCCACACTAAATAAACTCATAACTCCTTATAAAAATCTCACTTCACTTAGATCAGCCAACAAGTTACTAGTGACTACCTTGAAATCTCACAATAAATCAGGTGATTCCTTATTTTCAAACACTGTCGGTTCTTACTGGAATAAACTCCCCTCAGAATTGACCTCCCTAGGCTCATGTCATCTTTTCAAAAGACAAATGAAAACTCACCTAATAACTCACTGGCTCTGCCCCTGCTCTAATCCTGACTGACCTCAGCAAGTTTATTACTCTCCCCAATCTGCTCCTCTGTACTTTTGCTCTTTAGTTCTAACTTTAACTGACTTCCACAGTCCCTTTATTATACCTCCACTCTTCTGTTCTTAGCTCTGTTTGACTCCTCTGACCACTCTGTTTTTTCTGTCTCTTACATCTATTAACTGACCTCCTATAATTCATACTACCCTTTTCATTTCTCACTATCTTTGTTTTTCCCCCTCTCCTATACCTACTGCCTCTTCCTTGCCTCACTATGTTCAGAAAACCTATACCTAACAGCAACTGTAACTTATCGTTTCCTTTCTCTTTACATCAATTCTGCCTCTTACCTATCTCTAACCTCTTAATATCTTTTACACTACTAACCTGCCTGTTTTAACACTATATTAACTACTTTTATGCTTTCAGCCAATACCTTTTTGTTGTTATTACTAGCTTCTATGGATATTGTTTTAACTGTAAATTGTTGTTGATACTGAAGCATCTCTCCTCAGCCCCTGATTGAATTTTGATTATCATCTAGTCAGATTTGTATATGAAAAAGGACTTCATTTGTATTTTGCCATATTATACTATATTAGTTTTAGTTGTATTTGTATAGCTAGACTATTAGTTACTTCATATATTGTAGTGTATTAGTCTGATAGTGGAGCTTTTCTCCTCGGGCCTCTGCTGAAAATGGACATGTATCCAGCCAGACTAGCCCGGTTAACAAATGTAAAATAAAATAAATAAATAAATAAAATAAAACATTAACGTGTGAAGTAATAAAGGACATTTGAGGAGAATGTGTGCTGCTGGTTTTGTCAGAATCACGACAAGGAGGTAACTATGTTCACGTTCACACAACTGTGAGCAGTGCAATATCAATGTTTATTGGTAACTATGTTAACATACACACAACTGTGAGCAGTGCAATATCAATGTTTATTGGTAACTATGGTAACGTACACACAACTGTGAGCAGTGCAATATCAATGTTTATTGGTAACTATGTTAACGTTCACACAACTGTGAGCAGTGCAATATCAATGTTTATTGGTAACTATGTTAACGTACACACAACTGTGAGCAGTGCAATATCAATGTTTATTGGTAACTATGTTAATGTTCACACAACTGTGAGCAGTGCAATATCAATGTTTATTGGTAACTATGTTAATGTTCACACAACTGTGAGCAGTGCAGTATCAATGTTTATTGGTAACTATGTTAATGTTCACACAACTGTGAGCAGTGCAATATCAATGTTTATTGGTAACTATGTTAATGTTCACACAACTGTGAGCAGTGCAATATCAATGTTTATTGGTAACTATGTTAATGTTCACACAACTGTGAGCAGTGCAATATCAATGTTTATTGGTAACTATGTTAACGTTCACACAACTGTGAGCAGTGCAATATCAATGTTTATTGGTAACTATGTTAATGTTCACACAACTGTGAGCAGTGCAATATCAATGTTTATTGGTAACTATGTTAACATACACACAACTGTGAGCAGTGCAATATCAATGTTTATTGGTAACTATGTTAATGTTCACACAACTGTGAGCAGTGCAATATCAATGTTTATTGGTAACTATGTTAACATACACACAACTGTGAGCAGTGCAATATCAATGTTTATTGGTAACTATGTTAACATACACACAACTGTGAGCAGTGCAATATCAATGTTTATTGGTAACTATGTTAACGTTCACACAACTGTGAGCAGTGCAATATCAATGTCTATTGGTAACTATGTTAACGTTCACACAACTGTGAGCAGTGCAATATGAATGTTTATTGGTAACTATGTTCATGTTCACACAACTGTGAGCAGCGCAGTATCAATGTTTATTGGTAACTATGATAATGTTCACACAACTGTGAGCAGTGCAGTATCAATGTTTATTGGTAACTATGTTAACATACACACAACTGTGAGCAGTGCAATATGAATGTTTATTGGTAACTATGTTCACGTTCACACAACTGTTTGCAGTGCAGTATCAATGTTTATTGGTAACTATGTTAACATACACACAACTGTGAGCAGTGCAATATCAATGTTTATTGGTAACTATGTTAACGTTCACACAACTGTGATCAGTGCAATATCAGTGTTTATTGGTAACTATGTTAATGTACACACAACTGTGAGCAGTGCAGTATCAATGTTTATTGGCCAAGGAAGCTGTTACTGTAGTTTTGTACAACAACATTGTCTCAGAATGGAATGACACTCTATCTCTGTGGGTATATTATACATGTCATTACTAAATCCGTATGCTGCAGGAGCAGTCATACAACAACATTTGCAGAACAACTGTTTCACTGTCAGAAATTACAAAAATAACTTTATTTATTTCTCCAAAGTAAAAGCATGACAATTATAAATTCATGCGCTGTTGTTTGTGTAATGTCAGTACATTCATAGAATGTTGATCTTTGCTGGAACTGAACAGCAAGTTATGTAAGTGTACAGACTAACAATATCTATATAAATCACTTGCACCACAGTGGAAGTCTTAACCAAGCTGTGAGATTCCACTGATGTAAAGTCATTACATCATATGTTTGTGTTCCAAACAATTTCTTTGTGGTAAAAGGGATAAGGGAGTTTTTCCCACTGTAATTGCACACATTATAGCAGTTATGGATGTCATTCATGCATAACAGCATTAGGACACACAGTGCTTATAGTCAGTCAATGTGGGTTTTTGAACACCTGGCTATGTGACAACAGAAGCTGCATGGTATTGTGAAGAATGAGCACACCACAGTGGAAATGATATTTGGGTCTTTAAACCTGTGACATCATGTAATTGCTGCAAGGGATATGTGTACCTCTAATTTCTTTAAAAGACTGTTGCTATATGTCTCTTTCTCACATAACACTGCCTGCTGCTAGGTATACCCAAACACACATGAAGTGTAATGCAGTTGTCACTGTGACAGGTGAATGGCAATCATGCATAATGTGCTGGTAATCACAGATTCAGACACATGCCTTGCTAAGGCAACAGCATACAGAGCAATATCCAATGTCCTCATGCCACAGGAAAAGCCTTAGTAGTTCTCGCGGCAAAGAAAAATGGCATCCCATGACATCATCATCATTATCCAATAAAGCATTTCTATGTGAAAAATGAACATAAATTCTTGTAATAGGAATCCCCTGCCATACATGTACACAGCAGATAGCTGGTTGACAGTATTGTTACCCACTTGCACATTCACAGTCATACTGACACAAGTGAGTGTAAGGAGTAATTGCTGGATTTGAACACGCTACCTAAGAATGCAAAGTACAGAATACTGCCTGAATTGCACATGCCACATGAGATGTATTACAATTGTGACAGTGCACATTTGTATGGATGACATTACCATTCTTTAATACGTTGATGTTCTTCTAAAAAGGTATGAAAGTGGTTAAAGTGCACAGTAATGGTACACAGCTACATGCATTAAAAGCCTTCTTTATACAGCACTACCAACAAACACGCTTCTTTATACAGCACTACCAACAAACACGCTCAGTAGTCAGCCATTGCTGGAATCAAACCACTTCATTCTATACTTACGCAGTCTAGAGACCACAGTATCAGCAGCCAGTCCCACAGAATAACTCATATTACAACTGTGATGTCGCTCATTTTTGATAGCATGATGTAACCATTGTGTTTCTAAAACTGGATATTGCCTAGGGGAAATGCAGCCTTATTGGGTAGCCCTCTGGCATTGAAATTATGTCTCCTAAGTGGAAGTTTACATAAGGGGTGTTGTCACAGACACAACTGTATATGATTGCACACACAGTCACATTAGTTAACCAAGGTTGAATTCAAACTCGTACCTATCTAATTATACAATCTATAGAACACAGAATTTGCCACAAGTGCCACAGAAATCTGACATGTAAGGCACAGAGTGCACTTTGACATGATGACCTCATCAGTGTGATGCAGAGAAATCTGTGGTAAATGTGGGACAAAGGAATGTGGATCTCCTTGCCCATGTTAAAATCTTCACTGAATGAAAGTCGATACAGCACATCTCTTCAGGAAGCTGTAAGTACTTGACATTGAAGCCCCCACACACACACACACACACACACACACACACACACACACACACACACACACACACACACACACACACACACACACAAGTTCACCACTTTGACATTTAAACATCCTACCCATCTAGTTACACAATCTAGAGAACACAATATTAGCTGCAAGCACCACAAGATAATTCTGACTTTTAAGGAGATATAATACACTTGGGAATGAATGTCCTCATCAGTGTGTTGCATAGAAGATGTCTGCAGTAAAAGTAACATATGGGGATGATGTAATACTCACCCAAGTAAAAATTTTCCTATGACTGGAATCTGATACAGCCTGTCTCTTCAGGAAGCTATATGCACCCGATATCATAGCCAAACGCACAAATTCTCCAGTGTGAAATCTGAACCTCCTACCTAGTTATATAGTCTAGGAAAGACAGTATTAACTGCATGTGCCACAAGAAAATTCTGACTCTTAAGAGGAGTGAGTGCAGATTTGACATGATGACTTCATCAGTGTGTTGCAGAGAGAATGTTTATGTTAAAAGTGGGATAAAGTACAGAGGTAGCTGTGTTTCAAAGCTAAATTTATTCTCCTGAGTAGAAGTGGAGACAGCATATTTGACATTGAGGCATTATTTGCCTGTCACTAGAACCACCCAAACACACACACAAACATAGAAGTTCACCACTGTAAGTACTGAACATCCTGCCTATCTAGTTACAGAACTGGGAGAATACAGTATGGCTCAGAAGCACCACAGAAGTCTGACTTTAGCAATGTGAAAATGTATTGCTGTAATTAGTAAAACTTCACCATTTGGAACATCTGGTACTGTGTATCACAGGTTTTGGGACAAATGCATGTTTGTGGACAGGCCATTGTATCAGCACTGTGCTTGTTCCATGTAATGACATACTTCTCGGCTAAGATTTATATACTGTCATTCATGTACACTGCCTTACTGTGAGGGACATGAACCTGTTTCACAGTATGGAATGTCAATAACAATTGCAATTATAAAACAGTAGATTGTCAAGGAAGCATTCATGCTAGTTCACCCAGGGATGATTGCATGCAAATAGTAACTTTTTATTCTGTCACTGACAGTTGTTTTGTCTCAAGCTTGCACAATGTGCATTGACAATACAAACAGACACTTCCTAAATATGGCAGTGCACTTCAGAATAACAGTGATGGATTATGTGTGAAAAGGTTACACACCATTGTAACACAGTTGCATGTGTAACCATTGGAGTGCAGACTAACATCACTCTAAAATTCAGATACCTTAGTTTCTAAATTCATTAAAGACATACAGAAGTTGTACAATGTACACAAAGAATTATTTGATGTCGTTATTTTTTAATCTGTCCCCGAAGAGCAGCGCTGACAAGCTCATTTGTGCTGCTGATGCCAAAGTATTAGCGCATGCCTAATTACAATCTGTGGTGTTGAACTTACAATGGGGATTAGCAGTAGTCTATGCTGCATGCCAACCTTCATGCAAACAAGCAGTATAAGCATGCAGCCATGTCTGAATCTGATGGAATACAGAATACATATGTGTTGTGGCCATGTTTCAGGTATCATGATTTGCACATTTGTCATGACAGTTGCAGTTCTTCACTCCTTATATGTATGTTACAGGTATATTATGAAACACATGAGGAAGCATGTTATTGCTTGTGGAAACCAATTTGAATCAAGGATGTTTACTTGATGACACAGAAGAGCTGGGAAGAGCTGGACAGTCAGTGACAGGAAAACACAGTCATACTAAGACATTAGTTTATGTTTCATTTCTGCACACATTTGTGTTGTTGCTCACTTTATCATCATAATTATTCAGGCAAGATGTGTACAAGACAGTGTTCACAATAGGGAACAAACGTGTTAATACAACAGCTGAGTACAGTTTTTTAAAGAAAATGTGTAGCAACAATTACACCCACAGGAGTCATACCTAACATTCAGAATACTTTGTCATACATCTGAGTTTGAATCTCGATAGTGTTCCAAGACAAAGGTATAGACCTGAATGTTATCTAACCACAACGCATTTGAACTCTTACATCACAAAGTTCAAACATGACAACAAATTGCAGAAAATGAGAATGTATGTATTAGTCTTCATTAACCTCATGACAACTGTATGCTGTACATTCAGCTACCCTGATTGTTCAATGGAAAATTGGCTTGTGCCCTACCCTTTGCATATTTTTCATTTACTTATGGTTGCATATATGTGTGTGGAAAAGCAAAATGCTTGATACGCATGATTGTGCAAGGTCCATAGCTATATACTGCAGACAGTCATATTACTGACATTACTGCACATACGGACAGATGTCTCATCTTGGGAACATATAATTACTTTTGTATGGGCTTAAACACTTATCTACTTTTTTCTTTAAACATGTTCCACAGATACATTCAGCCTCAGCTGAAGGTGGAAGAAGTTCCTATACTGTTATCCCTGTCTACCCATTATCACTCTACGCTGTCTGTCATGCCATCCGTACTAAATCAAACAGGGTATGAACAAACTTCTCAGCAGAGGTGTGGCAGCAGCAGCACCTCGATTTAAAGTCTGTTGCATATACAGGTTAATGATGGCAACAAATAACCCATAACATTATTTTTCTAAGTGTAACTGTGGTTGTAATCCAAAGAGGTTGCAGGGCAAATGGCTACACCAAGTGCACACTATTGCTTGATAAATTACTGAATAGCTCCACCATGTTGCATTAGCTAATTAGCACGTAATTCAGCTACTTATGCTGTCATTAGCATATTTTGTCATTTGTCATTGTTTTGTGGCTCTGCGGTAAGTGTATACCAAATAGTGTGCTATTGTGTGCTCTGTGAGCCACAGCACATACACGATAGTCACATTTATTGTAGTTGTTCATGAATCTGGTCCATTGAGTTTATCTATGGGAATAAAATTAAATCTGGCTGTTTCATGTTTTGCTTTATGTTCAATCAATTCATTCCTTTCTTTCAAATAATGGAGATCGCTTAAATGTTGTAAAATTCTATGCATGAATTGACATGAAATTTGACAAACACAGAAGGCCCCACATACACACTATTAGGCAAATCATCCACGCACTGCTACATGTTATAAGTTTCTTGAATTCAAAAGTTTTATGAGTATTTCTGGAAGTAAAAATCTTGGATCTACAAACTTATGTGCAAAAAGAACAAATACCACATGGGAAACATCCTGAAGGTTTAGGCCCTGCAACAGTTGTGTAGTTTAGGATTTGTGTGGATTCTTAAAATAAGCTAACTGATATCTATATTATGACCCCAATGATGGAAAATAATACATTTGTCCTTAATGATAGAGCAAAAAAAATGTCAGGTTTAAGAATGTGCCAAAACCTGTCAAAAACCTCTCTGATTTGGAAAGGGTTACTGCCAAAAGTGGTCACAAAATATTCTGTGGCATCATCTGGTGAATGACTACTTTACCTGTGCTTCTATGTAACAAAGTGCTTCAGGGTCTGCTACAAGTCCTGTCTTTGGCACTTCTGACCACATCATGTTTATAGCCCGTTGCTGAAAGCCCAGCCTTCTACTCCTGTATCTATCATTCCATTTCAATGGGATAATTGCAAATCCTACAAATTCTTAGAAACTGAGATTATGGAATGTTGTTAACCATGAATCTAGGGTGACAAGTGGACACTGTTAGTAATACATTTCTCAAAAAAGATTTCCTATAGAGCAAGCTGTGTACTGAACAATCAATTATTTTTCGTAAAGTTACATCCAGAAACTCAGTAGTAAACAGACTGTGTTTAGCTGTAAATCCAATCTCAAACGGGTTCTTTTTGAGACAGTCAACAAAATAAAAAAAAGAAAGAAATTCACCCACATTTCTAGTCCAAAGCAAAAGACATCCAAGAACCTGCATCACATATGAGTCTTAGGCAAGAAAAAATTATGTTCACTGTCCTAAATTAAATGAGATTCAGGAAAGCCCATAAACAAGGCAGCATATACTGGGCAAATGTTGCCCCTATTGCTATGCCATTAAGTTGTAAATAACACTTCCTGCCAGATAAAATACATTAATTTCTAACATATGGTGTAGTAGCAGTAGCAGAAACTGGTTGAATTGTGTAGTATATAAGTTACTCACCTGCAGCCGATGTGCCACAGCTCTAATACCTGTCTCATGAGAAATGCATGTGTAGAGGCTGTTCACATACACAGGGTACAAAGTAATATGGAATTCTCATCCGTCATCAACCCCCTTTTTCACATTTTCTACATGGGGTCAGGGTGTTGGGTCAACTATTGCCATCTCTCTCTCAACTCACAGCTGCCCTCCTACTTTCTTTGACACTCATGCCTGTCGCAGGTCTCTCACACAATCCATCCACTTCTTTGCTGGATGCCCTCATTTCCTCTTGCCTTCCTCCTGTCTGTCCAAAATCTTCTTCACCAGATTGCCTTTTGCTGTTCTGCACATGTGCCCAAAACACCGTAATCTGTTTTCTTTGGCCTTCGCTGCAATTGGAGTTACTTTGGCCTCTGCTCTGACATCCTCATTTCTTCATCCTCCCACAGTGCAGATCCTACTACCTGTCTCATGCACTTTATCTCCATCACCTCTATCTTCCTCAGCTGCTATGCTTTTACTGCCCAAGTTTCTGTACCATACAATAGGACTGGTCACACTACTGTTTTGTACAGGTTCCTATTGCAAAATTGAAGAGACTGAACATCGAATGGCTTTAACGTCAGAAATGCCATTCAGTGATGTGCTTTTTGTGAGATCGCAGTACAGTGAAGCTCGGAATATTTGCCCTTTCCTCACTGTAGTGTGATCTCAGAGATGGTATATATAATTAGTGGGGGTGTAGGGGGCACAGCCCCCCACAATAGTGACTTTGAGGTCCGACATTTTCGGCCTTTAAGCTGTTCGATGTTCAGTGTCTTCGGTGTTGTAATATAGACCAGTTTTGTACACCTTACTTTTCAGCTTTTTTGGAATTCTTCTGTCACACACTACCCCTGACACTCTGAGCCAGATGGCTGCAGCTCCTCTGATTCTAGCTTTGATCTCCTTCTTCAGACTTCCCTTCTCCTCAACCACCCCTCTAACATACTTGAAGCTGTTAACCTGTTTCACTACCTTCCCTTTTATCTCACTTCTCAGCTTCTTCTGATTCCCCCCATTTGCTGCCATTTCAGCTGACTTACCTGTATCGAGTTTTACCCCATGTGCTTTCAGTTTTGCATTCCATTCCCCTATCCTTCGCTGAAGGTCTTGCTCAGTCTGCATATAATGCCACATCATCTGCATACAGCAACGTTGTTGACCTGTCCCCTCCAAAATGTTTGCTAGTGTCCTTCTCCAGTATTATTAGCACTGGGCTCAGATCTGAATCCTGATGCACACCAACTCCCAATAAGAACCTCTCTGAGACCAAACACTGATTGTACTTGAGTCAGTGGGTCCTTGAACATAGCCTGCACTAATTCTGCCAATGTTTCTCTAAATCTAGGAGTGCCTAGTTTTATACTTTTGTCATCTCTAGCTTCTTAACAACTATCTGCCTCACTGCAAATATTGGATCGGTTGTGCTGCATCCTGATCTAAATCTAAACTGCTCATCTCCCATCTTACTTTTTGCTACTCTGTGTATCCACTTATCAATCACCCTCTCCAGAACTTTCATGCGGTGTGACTGGAGTCGGATACCTCTGTACTGCCAATAATTGTGGATGTCTCCTTTATTCTTATACACTGACACTTGTATGCTTATTTTCCAGTCATTTAGGATATGCCTTTCTCTCCATATTGCTATGCATCCCCTCAGAAGCCATTTTTCCCCGAGCTCACCCAACATCTTAATCATATCTGCTTTGACTTTATCTGACCCTGCTGCTTTCCCTGGCTTCATTTTCCTTAGTGCTGTTCTTACTTCTTCGACGGTGGGCTCCTCCTCTTTTTTCATCGTAGGCTATGTCCGGGGCAGTACAGCTTCTGTGGAGTTTTTGCCATTCAGAAGTTGCTGAAAGTACTCCTTCTATCAGCCTTTGATTTCCTAGGGGCTGGTGAGCAGGTTGTTGCTGGCATCCATTACGACAGATGTCTGACTATTTTCTTTATCTTTTTGTCTTTGCCCTGCAACCCGACAGAATTTCTTTGTGCCATCTACAGAGTCATTTTCCAGAAACTTGTAGAGAACTTTTGAAGCCTAATTCTTTGCTATTGCACCTCTACCCTTAGCTATACTCTCAACCTCTTAGCGCAAAAATCTAGATAAAGCCTGACAGAATGGGGGGGACAAAGGCTCAAAAAGAGAGACAGATTTTAAATATTGCTCTTATAAACTTAGAAAGTTACTAGAATTACAGGATTTGTCTTAGCATGCATTTTTCTGAAGGATATGAATTCTGAAACTCAAATGTATGCCATTATTTAGTGACTTCACTCCTCAGATCACCCCACTGATTTCCCAGAAAATCGCAAACTTTATGAAGAGCAGACCAAAAATATGAAGCAAAAATCTGGATATTCTGCAAAAATCTGGACAGTTGAGAGGTACGGCTTCACTTCTTTTTTAGACAGCCAGTATTCCTTCTTAGCCTAGTCTATCTTTTCTGTGCTTATAACAAATGCATGCTACTGTTACTTTTGTTTGTAGTTTTTGCTGTTCACTCGTCTTCACTTTTTGCTTGCCATTAGGACCTAAAAATCTGATGGTATTAATGTTTGTTGACAATTACACATAGCTTGGTAGGCAAATGCCCACCCCTCAGCCTTCCTTTGTGTTCCTGCCTTTCTCTACGGGGACTGTGGCACTGAACTACTTTGTCTGTAACCCACCTCCTGGGGTAGGCATACCCATCTTCCCCAGACCAGCTCCAGTGTGTGCGAACGGCTAACTAAATATAGGTTGCCTGGGTGATAGACAAGGCTTTACCCCTCTATACCAGTGGAGCTGGCTTAGTCACAGTCTTTTATAAGATTTTCAACAAAATGCTTTCAAGCAAAAGCAGTACTCCCAACTCTGGTTCCAGAAACACAAATCCTTTCTTTATCCCATCTATTTGCATTTTTCAGACAGTCTCCAGACTCTATTCTGAAATAAAATGAACTGAACTCACTCTCACAGCTTTGCTGCTTAAAAGCGTCTGTTAAGCTTTTATGTAATGCTGCTCCATAATGCTACTTAAAGGAGAGTTACCCCTACTAAGTCAAAAAGGGCCAAAGATATTGTAATGACTCAGGTCTAATGTTATCCAGCAGCAGAAGAGTAGCTGGCTCATCCAGTGGCATGAGGCATTCCCTGATCTGGCACCCCTTAACATCAGGATTGAGGAGTAAATAAAAAAAGGTCTGCAATCTGGTACCTAGTGCTCCTAAAGGTGCAAACCAGCCAACTAGGTCCTAGCAATCGGATGATACAGTTTAAACCTTGCATAGAGCACTAAAGTGCTCAAGTTTTAGTTAAAAAGGGAAACACATATTTTATTTCTAGATAGTAGCAAACTGCTTGCTATAAATATAGCAAGCAGTTGCTATAGTTTAGACCACACAATGAGTACTACAGAACTCAGGTTTGACCACAAATGCAATACCAGCTTTTAAAAGCCAATATGAATTAAAGAGCTATCGATATTGCTGGATCAGCCTTGAATGGCCGATCATGCCCCCTAACATTTTGTGCCTGGGGCAGTTCCCCCCTTTGCCCCACCCTAGCTACACTACTGTCAAGCAGTCCCTTTGCCCTGTGACTTGATTTTATATATATATATATATATATATATATATATATATATATATATATACACTCACACACACACACACACACACACACACAGATATATAAATGATATATATATATATATATATATATATATATATATATATATATATATATATATATAGAATATGGTTCCCATTCAGAAGCCTGAAACATCATAAGCCTGAAAATCAAAATCCTGAAACCAAAAGCCTGAAAATTCAGAATCCTGAAAACTCAAAATCCTGAAAGCCCAAAATCCTGAAAGACCAAAATCCTGAAACTCAAAATCCTGAAAACACAAAATAGACATACTGATGTCATTGTGGCTTTGCTATTGTTAGCCCTGTGGTGTTAGGTCATGCGTTGGGGTC
>NC_056739.1:1749884722-1749904722 GCF_019279795.1 Protopterus annectens
GTGTGTGTACATGGGAGCACTAAATTTGGTTGAATCCATCTGTAATTGACATTATTTTTATGGAGCTGCTTACTGCTTGCTGTGATGGATTTGAAGTCTTCTTAAGACACTCAGTCTTGCTGGCTGGATTCTGCTAAAATTCAAAGTCTGGTTATATTTTCATTCACAGTCTGTTGCATACAGAAACTTGCAGAATATACAGTGATGAGAGAATATACTTTGCAGCATCAACTTTATAACAGTAACAAATAACTTTTTATAATAAACCAAACGGATTAAAGTTGCAGCTTAAAGTACTGTTCCAACTTTACTTCCCCTATAGTACAGATGATGTGAGAGATATAACATTTACCTCAGGACAAATGTGTCCCTACCATACCCCTAACATAACTGGATTCATACAGCTCTTTATATACAATTTTAGTCATGCATAAACATACACATTTCCTCTTAGTATTCTATTTTGGAGAATTGCTCATCCTGTAGAAACAGTACTAATTGTTGCAGATGCTGACGCAAACTGCTGACTTAATGATATTATTTTTCAGCTTCCTTGTTTAACAATGTCTTGTCACATTTTTGCTGAATTTTATAAGAGACCAGCTTTTCTGACAGTGTGAACATCGTGTATTCTATTTGGATCTTTGTATAAGAACATCTGTTCTTGTGCCAATGCTGATAAAACATGTCCTGTTTTCCATGCAGAAAAACATATTTTTGAGGAAACACATTGCCACAGTGTCATTGTCCATTCTTAAAAAGCAGATTTTGCATTTTTGCTCTTGCATACATCCTGTTTGTAAGTCTGTAAGGGAAAAATGTCCATTCAGCAGATTCCTTATTTTCCAAGCCATGGTCATTTAGTATGGTTGCTGATTACATATTACTAAACTCTGTTTCTGCATTTAAGCAGCTTTTTCTTTCAGCATATTTACAACAGAATTAATTTCAGCCTTATATTCATAATATCTAACAATTCCCTCTGTTTTTAAACATACTCAAAACATTTTATACTGATATGTATTTTTTGATCACATTATATAGAAAACACAAGAAACAAACCTTTAGTCTTCTTTTGATACAACAAATCAAAATGCAATTTTACATAGTTAATACAATGATATTAAGCATTACTACCAAAACTGAATGTATTTAACAACTTTTTCTTTTGCAGACCATTTTGTGAAAATATTTTATCAATTATGAGCTGTGTCTGCTTTAATGTTATTTTTTTAATTTGATCAATTTATTCTTTTGCAATCACAGAATTCAATTTATGACTTAGAATTGTTCCATTAACTCTTTGCAACTGTTGAATTAACTATAAGAGACAAGAACCATGTGCTACTGCAAGCATTTATACACTGCTGAAAATATACAGTTTTAATGTCATTTTAACCATAACATTGTGATCATGTCTCTGAACTGCTCATTAACATCTTGGTAAAATACTGAACTGGGCTTAGATAATAAATATTTGAAAGCAATTATTTTACTGGGGTAAAGCCAGTGATATTACAACTTGACAAATTAGTTTTGAACTTATTACAATGTATCCTGATCAGTATGTATTTACACAGACCATTTGCTATTCATGCATTTCAATCTAGTAGGTACCCTGGACCCATTGTTTTCTTTAAATATGTTTTTTTCACACATATTCATTACTAGACATTAATTTCATTTGTACTGAATTCTTCTGCATTTGTACATACAAAGACTATCATTTGTACTGAATTCTTCTGCATTTGTACATACAAAGACTATAAAGTACATTTAGTCTAATCTTACAAATTTAATAACATTAATATTAAGCAAAATCTTGGAAAATGTTTATGTCTCTTTAGAAATATCTAGTGGAATTGTTACCAAATCCATATGTCCTGTTATTTTAAACTACATACTCAGCAATTAAAAATATTCATGTTTTTTATACCAACATTGTTTTGCCAAAAACATATTAAAATAGTGACCATTCTTGCTATTAGAAACATTTATGCATTTTGCATATTTTTATTCTGTCTTGTATAGCTTTAATAAAGCAATTTTAAATCATCTCTTGTTTTTTAAACCATCTTTTGTATAACTTTACAGTTTAACAGGTTGTAAATACAATTTAATACTAAACAATACAATAATAACCATTATGATAGCTATTAACAACTTGTAAAATATCTTATCCTGTCAGGTTTAATCCAGTTTACCAGTATTTTTAATACACTAATACCTGTTTTTTCCTCCCCCTAAAAGAGTGTTGTCAAGAAGGAATGAGATACTTCTTCCTGTAGCTTTATTTTAGACCCTTGTTGTTTATTTTTTCTGTAGCTTTATTTCAGACCCTTGTGCAGTACTGCTTATACAGTCAGTGTAAAACTGAGAAAGTACCCCTCCCTGTAGTATTGCACTATTGTTTATCTGCTTTATGCTGTGAGAATAGAATGTATGTCAGCCCAACACTTTGGTTATACATTTATTTTATTAGGTTACCAAACTATAGACCCCTGTCTGATTTGATCATTTTTATAAAGCTGTTACTGTTTATTACCTCTAGTAGGTATTTATACCCTCCTGCACAATTGATTTGAACTGTATGTATACTATAGCCCATTTGCTGGCTGTACTTGATAACATTTACTTGCAAACAGATTATCAGTGACATCTATGCACAATTGTGGCATTTTATTGCAATTACCAAATAGTGTTGCATGTAAACATTTTAACAATTATGTTTTAATAACAATGATGCTTTAGAAAAACTCAAACTACTTGTCTGGCAATCAGTCTTGTTTATCTTATCTTTCCAACATTTCTTGTAACTATTCATCTAGTCTAGGAAGGTCTGAGCTCACATTTCATACTCTGTAAACTATAGTTAATTCTTTTGGCATTTTTCCTTTAATGTGATTGTGATTTGCATAACTATACATTTATACTACATAAACAGACATTATTTTACAATTAGATTAAATGGATTTCAGTATTTTTTTTATTTATTTAACTGTCCTGCCATTAATTTTGCAAAAACAGTTTGACTAATACCATCTGTGATTTTTTTTTAATTCAGAACTTTAACTGTTTGATGTGGTATTACTATACAATTATAAAAAAAAATTGTAAAAAACAAAATAGATATTAGTTTAACCAACACATGTTTATATTTACATTATTTATATTTGCTGTTGTCTGCCTTTTGCTTTTATGCATTTTAAACAAATGTACTCTAGATGAAAAGAACATACATGCATGTCTCTCTTGTATCTGTGTATCTTCATACAAGCATGTCAGTCTTGTGACTACTCTTATTAACTATTTTTATTTAATTTTATGCACTAGAACAGTATAGTGTAACTATTTTTATGTAATTTTTATACACTAAACCTGTTGTGTACCTTTTGACTATGCTATTAGCTTAGCAGTTATATACTCTACTACTGATAAATGTCTTTCTTTAACTTAATGAAAGTAAAACATTTGAGAATGATTTGTCCAGACATCAGATCCTACCATGTATGTTTAACCATTTTCAAAACATAAACATATTATAAAATATATTTCTTTTGCACAGATTAACTGTGTATGCAGGAAGTTCCCAGTGTCTGTCAGTTCAGCTAATTTATTTCCTTTAACCTGCAACTGCTGTTGAATTTCTTGTAATGTTGCATGGTTTTTCTGACATTCTTTAGTAACCTGTTCTGCTGAATTTGAAACTCCTATGTACTTTTGAAAAGATGTGTGTATAACTTGTCTAAACTTTCTGAACTCATTGTGTCTGTCTTTTAGAAGTTTACTACATTTCTTTGTAACAAAATGTACTAGGGGTTCTATCAGTAACTGATTTGACTCACATGTGGTGACAGGACATAACTGTTCAACATCTGAATGTAATGGAAACACTTTACCCTTAGTTAATTCTTTATCATGAACAGATCTGTCTTTACAGTCTACTTTTTTGCAATATGATGGAATACTTTTTTATGGCATAATACACAAAATGCAGTTTTTGCTGAAGCACACAATAAACATTTGTCATATTTCACATGGTTTTCTTTGATATACCAGTCAAATATTGTAATACATTTGCATAATGCCTTACTATCAACCTGCCCTAATAAGGTTTTACATTTACTAATGTGCTGTGTATACCAACATTGCAATTTACTAAAGTTTGGTTTACTCCTGCATGAATTATAAATAATATCCATACTGTCTAATAACATCCAAACTGTCTAATAATATACAAACTGTCTAAGAATATACAAACTGTCTAACTTCATCCACACTAAATATGTGACACAGAAAAATGTCTTACCAGTTAGTAAGAAAACAGGTGATCAGGCTGTTGTTGCTGATGGCTAGAAATTTTTCAGAGTCACTTGAGAAGCTGGTGAAGCACAACAGACAGCGGACTGCTGTACAAGTAGACATCCACCTTTTCTTGGAGAATTTATGGCACTGCGAATTCCTTGAACTAGTCTCACTCCGGATTTTAGATGTCTAAAAAAAACTTTACTACTGCAAGCTGCATAAACTGGAATACTTCTGTTTAGGATTTACACATACGTAAAAATGTTAGTTACTGCAATTTGACTGAAGTGACCCTCTGCAGGGCTTACCATCACTCCCCCTGTGTTTGAATTGCAGATTTTAGGTTCAAATGCAGGCTAGCTTGCCATTGAAAAATTATATGGAGCTGCTTACTGCTTGCTGTGATGGATTTGAAGTCTTCTTAAGACACTCAGTCTTGCTGGCTGGATTCTGCTAAAATTCAAAGTCTGGTTATATTTGCATTCACAGTCTGTTACATACAGAAACTTGTAGAATATACAGTGATGAGAGAATATACTTTGCAGCATCAACTTTAGAACAGTAACAAATAACTTTTCATAATAAACCAAACGGACTAACGTTGCAGCTTAAAGTACTGTTCCAACTTTACTTCTCATATAGTACAGATGATGTGAGAGATATAACATTTACCTCAAGACAAATGTGTCCCTACCATACCCCTAACATAACTGGATTCATACAGCTCTTTATATACAATTTTAGTCATGCATAAACACATACATTTCCTCTTAGTATTCTATTTTGGAGAAATGCTCATCCTGTAGAAACAGTACTAATTGTTGCAGATGCTGACGCAAACTGCTGACTTAATGATATTATTTTTCAGCTTCCTTGTTTAACAATGTCTTGTCACATTTTTGCTGAATTTTATAAGAGACCAGCTTTTCTGACAGTACAAAAAGGAGTGCTATCGAATCCACCAAGCCACAAAAAGCCTTAACGCAAATTTATTAACAACAATAAGAACAGCGTTTTCGCTACTTCAATTGAGTAGCTTCTTCAGAGGCAAAGAAACCAAAAAAGGCAACAAGCCTTTTTGGTCCTATTTATATGCTTGTAATCAATTAAAGTATAATACAATAAATTACATCACTTCCTGTTTGTTTAAAACAACACTTTTTAAAAATAAGTGCATATTAAATAGTCAATAACCTTCCTAAACAATACAAAATGGATTCAAAAAAATACCTTTTACTATGTGACTTGTGTGAATCCACTAGTAAAACATATGTATTTGACCACACAAGATTTATTATTTTGGTAAATTTACTCAACTAAAAAACATTGTTTAAACAATGCAAATAAATAAATTTGCCATGTTAGTCAGTAACCATTTAAGTAAAACACACCTCCTATTAAGACATATGTGGGACAAAGAAAAATGTAATAAAATGTATAATATCCAACAATACTAAAAAGTACTAAAAACCTAAGAAGGACTGAAAATAGGAATGAGAGAGATGTAGTATGAAAACAAATTACCTTAAATAAGATCTATACTTTAAGACAGGGGCAATATTACAACTCTCACTCAGCCCTGGAAAATTGAAAGCATCAAACTTGAGTTGCCATTCTAGCTCACAAATCTCTAATAAGAGAGAAGTTGGCCCACCTCTAATTGAGATGGGAATACAATCTATTCCCATAAATACAAAATTATGACCTGGATAGTTCTCTACATGCTTCGCTAGTGCGTTTTCACTTTTCTTGTTTTTTATGGCGTAACAATGTTGGTATACACGTTCTCTAAACTTCCTGTCAGTTTTACCAACATAAAAAGCAGGGCAACAAACGCAAAAAGCCACACAAATAATAGATTTCGTTTCACAGTTAATTTTACTATTAATTTCATATCTTTTGTGGCGAATAGTAAAAGAGTTGCCTGTGCGTATGACGTTACACCAATTGCATGCTCCACAACTAAAACAGCCCTTTGTTCTATTAAAAGAATGACTGGCTTGGTTTCTTTGCAATAGCTCTTTGAGGTTACTACCCCTTTTATATACTATTTTGGGTTTTACCCCTAACTTCTCAACTAAAAAAGAATTAGTTGTGATAAAATACCAATTCTTTTCAATAATCTCAGAAATTTGTCTTGAGTCCAGACTGAATGTAGTTATAAAACTCAGGGGATAACTATTAACAAACTTTCCTGTACTAGAATTCCCACGAAAGTCCACAACATTGTTCTCTAATGCACTTTCACTGGACTCAGGAAGAATAACCCCTTCACTGTGTATTAATGGTTTAAAGAAACCATTTGATCTCTTAACTGAAACCTCACTTACTAATTCTTCAATAATAACACGTGGATACCCCCGTTCAATGAAAAAATCAGTTAATAAGGAACATTCATCCTCAAAATCTTTAATTTCACTACACATTCTCACCGCCCTAACTAACTGACCTTTAATGATGGCTCTCTTTAATTTAAAGGGGTGAGAGCTTGAAAAATGTAGAAAAGAATTAACATAGGTATTTTTCCGAAAAATAGTGGAAACAAATTTTCGATTACCCAAATCCTTTTTCAATTTTACATCTAAGTAGTCCAACTCGTCACTGGCGAACTTGAAAGTGAACTTAAGAAAGGGCGTGGTTTGATTAAGATAATCAACAAACTCCTGCGCCAATTGTACATCCCCTTTGAAAAGGATAAAAATATCATCCAAAAACCGGGTGTAGTAGCCAATTTTCTCTTTCCAAACTGGGTGGTTAACTACGTGTTGTTTCTCCCAGTATGCCATAAACATGTTGGCCACTATAGCCCCACATGGGGATCCCATTGCTACCCCATGTTTTTGGATGTAGTAATCCTTCTCGAATATAAAAAAGTTGGAAGATAACACAATGTCAAGCAACTCTGTGACATTATTTATTTCATTCCTGGGGGCCTTTAACTCAGTCAATAGGAGTTCCAACCACTCAATAGCCTCTTGATGGGGTATAGAGGTATACAAATCAACTACGTCGATTGTAAGAAAATTGAAAGACCTATCAAAAGCAATTTGGTTAATGTTTGACAAAAAACACCAAGAATCTTTACAAATGCTTGGAATCAGCTTTAAGTACTTGGAAAGTAAAAAATCAATGTATTGAGCGCAAGGGTGGGAGATAGACGACCTCCCATCCACTAAAGCCCTCATGGGAGGGTCCTCAAGGTTTTTATGAACCTTGGGGATACCAAACATTACTGGTATTCTAGGTTGTGAAATAGCAATGTATTCATAGGTGTCTAAGTCAATTCTTCCTTCTATGAACAAATCCCTATAATAACCTCTAATCCTGTTAATGCTTGTGTTCATTTCATTAAGTGACGAGTTTTTATAAGCAGGAGTATCTAAGACTCGAAGCATTTTTTCTATGTATTGACTATTTTCCAAAATGACAAGTCTGCCCCCTTTATCAGGTTTTATGACTCTAACAGAAAGGTCACGTAACCGGTTGAGGGCTGATAACTGTTCTTTGGTGATATTAAACTTGTTCTTATTACACAAATGAGATTTATCCAGATGTCTGATATCCAATTCACAAGCATTTTCAAACATGCGTAACGTAAACATACGCACAGGCAACTCTTTTACTATTCACCACAAAAGATATGAAATTAATAGTAAAATTAACTGTGAAACGAAATCTATTATTTATGTGGCTTTTTGCGTTTGTTGCCCTGCTTTTTATGTTGGTAAAACCAACAGGAAGTTTAGAGAACGTGTATACCAACATTGTTACGCCATAAAAAACAAGAAAAGTGAAAACGCACTAGCGAAGCATGTAGAGAACTATCCAGGTCATAATTTTGTATTTATGGGAATAGATTGTATTCCCATCTCAATTAGAGGTGGGCCAACTTCTCTTTTATTAGAGATTTGTGAGTTAGAATGGCAACTCAAGTTTGATGCTTTTAATTTTCCAGGGCTGAACGAGAGTTGTAATATTGCCCCTGTCTTAAAGTATAGATCTTATTTAAGGTAATTTGTTTTCATACTACATCTCTCTCATTCCTATTTTCAGTCCTTCTTAGGTTTTTAGTACTTTTTAGTATTGTTGGATATTATACATTTTATTATACTTTTCTTTGTCCCACATATGTCTTAATAGGAGGTGTGTTTTACTTAAATGGTTACTGACTAACATGGCAAATTTATTTATTTGCATTTTTTTAAACAATGTTTTTTAGTTGAGTAAATTTATCAAAATAATAAATCTTGTGTGGTTAAATACATATGTTTTACTAGTGGATTCACACAAGTTACATAGCAAAAGGTACTTTTTTGAATTCATTTTGTACTGTTTAGGAAGTTTATTGATTATTCAATATGTACTTATTTTTAAAAAAAAGTGTTGCTTTAAACAAACAGGAAGTGATGTATTTTATTTTATTATATTTTAATTGATTACAAGCATATAAATAGGACCAAAAAGGCTTGTTGCCTTTTTTGGTTTCTTTGCCTCTGAAGAAGCTACTCAATTGAAGTAGCGAAAACGCTGTTCTTATTGTTGTTAATAAATTTGCGTTAAGGCTTTTTGTGGCTTGGTGGATTCGATAGCACTCCTTTTTGTGCGTTTCTGAAGTTTGTACTTGCTTTCCGTTTTCAAAGCTTTTCTGACAGTGTGAACATTCTGTATTCTATTTGGATCTTTGTATAAGAACATCTGTTCTTGTGCCAATGCTGATAAAACATGTCCTGTTTTCCATGCAGAAAAACATATTTTTGAGGAAACACATTGCCACAGTGTCATTGTCCATTCTTTAAAAGCAGATTTTGCATTTTTGCTCTTGCATACATCCTGTTTTTAAGTCTGTAAGGGAAAATGTCCATTCAGCAGATTCCTTATTTTCCAAGCCATGGTCATTTAGTATGGTTGCTGATTACATATTACTAAACTCTGTTTCTGCATTTAAGCAAGCTTTTTCTTTCAACATATTTACAACAGAATTAATTTCAGCCTTATATTCATAATATCTAACACATGTGAGCACTAAATTTGGTTGAATCCATCTGTAATCGACATTATTTAGACTACACAATTTGGTCAGCTAAGCAGATAGTCAACAGTTGCGTGAGATCACACAGTTCTCCGGGATGGAGAATATGCCCCTTCCTTGATTTAGTATATATAATTATCAGGAGGTGGGGGGTGCAGGGAACTTGCCCGTTCCTCCCCACAAAAAATAATAATTTTTTTTTTTGCATTTTAATTTTGCATGCACTGAGGTTATTTGCATACTAATGTGTTGACATTTGCATTGTTGACGTTATGTGTTCGACATTAGAAACATTGGCGTTTGGGTCTGTCAATTATTTTAAGTATATATATATATATATATATATATATATATATATATATATATATATATATATATATATATATATATATATATATATATATATATATATATATACATATATATATATATATATATATATATATATATATATATATATATATTTATTTATTTATTTATTTATATGGTTCCCCTTCACAAAGTCGAACGTTCAGAAACTCGAAATGCATATGTTCAAAGCCATATGCTTGAGTTTCTGAAGCTCAACTTTGTGAAAGGGAGCTGAAAAAAGAGAAACATAACACAACAAAGTATTTCTGCAGGGGGGCAAGCCCCCCTGCACCCCCCACACCCCCCGCTACTTATTTATTCCAACTCCGAGATCGCACTACAGTGCAGAAAGGGAAATCTCCCATTCTGCGCTGTATGCCATTCCCCATTCACAGAGTCGAGCTTCCACAATTTCAGGCATATGGTCTCGGCAATATGACTTTCGGGATTGTGGCCATTTGACTTTGTGAAGGGGAACCATATATATATATATACACATATATATATATATATATATATATATATATATATATATATATATATAAAGACCACTGAAAAATTAAGAATGCCTAATCATAGTCTGGAGAGTGAAATCTTCTCCACAAGCCACAATTTCACTTCCACTTATTCTCTGCAGATCTTGCATTGTTAACAAGAGGGACAAGACAAAAACAACTAAACTAAACAAAACTTAAGTAACTATAGCAGCAATCAGAAAGATCTGTCTCTCCTCACTCATAACGTGCTCTGAGAAATCTGTGGTTGGAAAGTAGAATAACTAAATAAGTTACTGTAATGAACTGTAGCAAGTCCTTTCACATAGCTAATCAGGGCTCAGATAAAGCTGTGGTTAGCAAGTGGGAGAAAACGTACAAGAAAAAATAACAGATCTAACACCAGTTACTGCTATAGCAGACTTTATTTAGAGTATGTGTGTGGGCAAAAACTGAATGCCTGTGCGTAGGGGGTGGAGTTCTAATGATTTGCACTGTATGTGACTGACAGTTATGACCTGAAATAAATTTAGTATTTCTCATTTGATCCGAAGACTGCACAGTTACATGAATGTGTTTACATATTTGCATAAATTATGCTGCGTTTCCTCCTTTCCCATTGGTGTATATTCATTCTTTGACATGCATGTTTATGATAGCGTAGCTGGAGCTTTTCGTCTTAGCCCTCTGCTGCAAATAGGCGATGCTCAATGTTACCATAAATGTAAAAAATAAATAAGTAAAACATAATGAATAAAAATGTTTTGTTCAGAAGTCTCTGTCTCTTTCCAAACTGGTAGTACAGGAACAGCTGTTAGTTGTGCAATGTGTAGCATCATTGCCTGACAGCAATAGATTCTCCAGTTTCGCTCTCAGCTGGAATGTCTTCTTTGCAGAATCTATACGTCTTCCCTGTGATCATGTGGGAGTTTTCCAGGTACTCGTTTCTTCCCACCTCCCAAAAGCATGCGGTAGGCTGACTGGTGACTGTAAATTCTTCCAGGGTGTGCGTGCAGTGTCAGTGTGAGGCCTGGCACTTGGCTTCCATTTTCTACTTGCCTAGTAAACTTCATGGATGTTGGTGAGTGAATATAGGAGTCAGCTGTGACTTGTGAGTGTGGATGAAATGCAAAGACAGCAAAGTAAAGACTCAAATAATGGTCTGGTAATCAAGAGTGCGTGTATCTTTTGTATTTGGAATGAGTAATGACAAAATGAAGTGCAAACTGATTTGAGAGGCAGAATGGAGAATGCAGCAGTAAATTATGTTAACTCTAAGACTGAAGTGACCCCCACAAAGTAATACAATTGGCATTTGAATACATTTAGTCAATCCTTGCTCTCTAGATGGAAAGGTAATGCTAATATGTGCCATACAACGACTCAGCTAGAATAGTAGAAAAATGAAACACAAGCTATCTGAAGGGAACTTGGGTACCTACTAGTTAATGCAGATAATTTTCATTAATAAAATGTACAACATTATATAGTAATCAAAAGAAGTTTATGTAATTGGTAAAAAAAAATGTTTTCCACTGCAGTGCTGGAGAGGGAGGAAAAAAGGAGTTATAATTTTTATGGCACAAAGGTGACCCAAAACATCATGTAGAATAAAATGCTTGGAGGGACAATAAGGGTGGCGTATGAAATCCAAACTGGGTACAGTCTTCATTATCGAGCAGTAGACTCCCCAAATGACCAGTTTGTTGATTTTCCCCACCATCCTCACAAATGGTGGAAACCTTGAGCATATTCATATTACCTAGAGGTCAAACAACGCTCAGCACTCAACTGGGGGGGGGGGCACAAAAAGAGGAAGTTACACTTCTGAGGTGCAAGAAATGAACTTGTTGAAATGAGATCTTAACAAAATCGTAACGGTCATAATAAAGGAGAGAAGGAAGAATGCATCACAAAGTAAGGTTATTCAGCTTGGTACTTATATCACAACTAGAGTTCAGTGCAGAGTTCTGTACTCCACATCTCTAGAGGGAGCCTAACAAATCAGAAGCAACAGGTTAGCAGAGGTAGAACATCCCAAAGTCCTAAGACTATAGACCTAAACTCATTAAGGTATACATTCTTTAGATTAGGATAGGAATACCAGGGGTCTGATGGAGAAACTTCCAAACATGTTAGTGGGGGATTAGCAGTATCTTCACAAAACAACATATTTTGGAGAAAGTTTTGCACAATAGCATATGAATATTAGTATATAAATATATTGTATCTAGACAAAACAACATATTTTGGAGAAAGTTTTGTACAATAGCGTATGTACATTAATATATAAATATAGTGATAAATATTATAAACTGCTTGTTTGTTCTCTAACTATCTAATAATTGATATTTCTTTTACTTTTGGACTTAATGTATCACAACCTTTGATACTGTACTGCATCTAATTAGTGCTATTAGCACATACAGTATACAGCAGATGGCTTTTTCTCAGGCTTCCTGATAAAGTTTGCCCCACAGACCAGTGTTTTTCATATGGTATGACTAAGTCAATTAATGAGGCAAACACTTCCAGATCACCAATAAAATGAGATCCTTTGTGCTTAGTAGGTACTATTTGGTTAACAAATGAGATGAACAGCATTTTTAGTTATAAAAGTATGCCCACAAAATCACAGGCATACACTTTGCAAAAAAATGAGAATCCAAACAACTGCTTATTGAAATATTGCATTTCTTTGGCATCAAGCTCATGGGCACCCTGCATCTCACTATTTGAAGAAAAGTGAAATTCTGATACAAACAACAAAAAAATATTTGTTCAGTTTATGAATAATACAATGCAAAATGAATAAAACAGTATAATGCTTGTCGCATTACCATTCTGAGACATTTGCTTTTATTTTTCTGCAGTTTGCTTCTAAATATGAGAAGCATACATTTTTGGCTCTTAAAAATGAAGATAACACATGGCAATAGAAATGTATGCCCAAAATTAAGCTCCAAATGAAACAATTAAATACATGCATCTTGCAATGTACAACATGCATTTAATATTTTTTAGACTGGAGAATGCAGTCATATTATACCGTCTGTGCCTCTGTATCATGAAGGGGGGGGGGGTTACTGGTCAGACTTGGCATCTGGTATTTGCACCCTGATGTTAACTAGTAGAGACTGTGGAATCCAGGTCTGGGTCTTATGCATTTTACAGGCAGCTAGACGGTGAAGACTGGTTAAGAAAACCAGGCAATGGTTATACCAAAAAGAATACAAACACACATGTAATTACCCTGAGAGTGAACAAAGCAGGTGCAAGTGTTTTAGGATATACATTGTAAAACATTACACTTCTGTATATGAAAAGAAAAAAATGCATACTTCTGTGTTACTATAATGATAAAATAAGTTTTGATCAAGTTCACTGATTTCAGATATATGAGAATACAGGCTGATAGTTTGTGATGCTACTAGTTTCCATTGTTTAACTGGTTATACATTTGAGTATTCGTATGTATTGCACAGAATTTTGATCACATCTTTGATTATAATTACAGTTTATATTTGGAGCACAGTGATTTCACTTGGAAACTGACAGAAAGAAAAGTTTCTTGAGTCATGATCTAGTCTCACACATCAACACTTATGGCAGCCATTACAGAACAGCATTAGAAATATCTGACAGCTTTGAAATCTGCAAAATACTTTGTGCTACCACAGGAAAGCAAGCCTAGATGGTGCAGTGGTAGTATTGTCGCCTCAAAGCAAGAGGTTTGTCAGTTCAGTTCTCGGCTGGGGTGTATTCTGTGTGGAGTCTGCATGTTGTTCATGTGGGTTTCCTTCCATGTTGCGAAGACATGCATTTGGAGTTTTTCTCCCTGGGCCTCTGCTGAAAATTGGCTTTATTCCAAGTCAGACTTTCCTGGTAAATAAACTGTGGCACACTGAAGTTTCTAACAGCATTTAAAGCTGTTGCTTGATCAGATATACATATGAGCAGCAAAACCCATGTCTTACAAAGAATTAGGATCAGGTTTCTCTGATCATAATCAATACACTATATACTCTTGAAATAGATGTCAAGTTTCACTTCACTCTTTTTTTGAGGAGAACTTCTTTCTTGACCACCCATTTCTCAAACACATGATAAAGTAATTATGATTGGTGTTCCCAAACATAGTTCAAGAAGTAGCACACAGCCCTTTGGTGCAGAAGGTTATAGGTTCTGTTTCCACACTAGGCACTTTGGTTAATTTTTGCAATACTGACACTGCAGTGCAGTATGGGAGGGAGGTACTGTACTTCTAAGTATTTAAATGCAGAAGTTGTCCCACAGTGTCCATAGGTTTTGAGAACTGACACCTATACAATTTGAATGAAACATTTCAAGTTAAGGAGATTTTATGTGCAATTCTAAACACATTGTTTAACTAACCTAATGTCGGATATCTCCTGCATTTTATGTAGGAAAGACCAGCAGGAAATTAAGGAATAGAATTTATTAGCACTTTCAGGATATAAAAAACACAAAGACAACTAATGCCTTATATAGGCATACTTTAGTGGCCAAGAATCATTAGTTTTTATTTTGTAGTTCTGAAACAAATTTTAAATCATGCAAGGAGTTTCATTACTGAGGAGCAAATGAATAAAATGAACTTAGATGGCAATTAAAACTTAATGATACCAATTTTGAAGGGATTAATGATTCAGTCTCAATTAATTCAATACAGAAACTAAAGTATCTTGATGTATGAATTGTTTTTAACTGTTAGGTTATTGATGGTTTTCAGCCATTGGCTTTGAAATTACATGTGATCCACTAAGCTCTTCTTAATGACTGTAGCGATATTGTGTTTTTAGTTCTGATGAAGTTCCTTTTAATATGGAATGAAAGCACTTAACTCTATGCAATGAAATTGATGTTACTTCAATCTTGTTTTTTGGTACCACTACATTGTGTGATTGCTATTTGTCTATATTTGTGGAGATTCTTCATTTATATCATCCCAGATCTTCCCTAAGAAGAGGTTATTGGCCTAGAGTGACAAATCTGGTCAGCAAAGTGCAAATAAAAATAAATAAATAAAATGAATCTCATGAAATGTGTGTGTGTATGTGTGTGTGTGTGTGTGTGTGTGTGTGTGTGTGTGTGTATATACATATGTGTGTGTGTGTGTGTGTGTGTGTGTGTGTGTGTGTGTGTGTGTGTGTGTGTGTGTGTGTCTACTTGCAAAATCTAGATGACATGAAAGGAATATTTCCTTTTGCTGGTGAGTTGCTAGCTTTAATGCTTTTCGATCTCCCCCCTCCCCAGTTCTTTGACATGAATGAACATCAACATTTATTTCCTCTGACTCCATAGACCAAATTTCCACAAAAGAAGTATGCATGCTAAACCACTATACATCTTCCTTTAGTGAATGTCATTATTGCAACCTTGTTTGGTTATGTCAACAAATAAAAAAAATAATTATTGTATAATAGAAATGAAATAACAGGAATGAAATGGTAAAGCCTGGCCTGTTTTCTGATGATGTTGTAAAGCATAAAACACAATTAAATTCTTCCTTCATATGAAGAGTTAGTTTTTTACTGTTTTTATATTTTAGTCTTATGAAAATTATATATGTCGTAAAACAGGGAAACATCAAACATTAACTCTACAAAGTATATAAAAAGGGAATTTTATTCTGATGGAAATATTCATTCATGGGTCTACACAAAAGAAGTTTAAGATGAAAAGCATATGAATAAGTACAAAAACAAAGGAAACCTGCTTTTGGGAGAAGACAGTTTTGAGGTTCACTAAGCTTGGTAGTTTGGCAGAAAAGGTTGACTGTGAGCTTGTTTTAGCAGCCCTTGGTTCAATTCCCTCATTCTGTTTTTGCACACTAACTGACTATAAAGAAAAGTGCTCCCACGTTACCTTTGAAAAGATTAAGTTCTACCTGGTAGGTTTATCTTGCTAACAAGTGAATATTTAAAAAAATGTATGTTTAATTTCCTCAGCATTTCAGCTCTTGTTTCATATTACACATACAGCTGTTGTACTCTTCTTGTCAGATATCATTGTATCTGTCATATGTACTTCAGACCTTCCATACTTCTTTCACTACCATTTTCATATCAATACAAGTCTCTGATTCTTTAAACTACAAAGAGAAAATAACAATGTCTAACACGCCCTGTACATCACACCTTCCAGTTTTATCATGACATCATATTACTGTGTGTGTGTGTGTGTGTGTGTGTGTGTGTGTGTGTGTATGTGTTTATGAGTGTGCATATGTATGCATGCTAATGCATACGCGCGCGCGTGTGTGTGTCTGTGTGTGTGTGTGTGTGTATGTGTTTATGAGTGTGCATATGTGTGCATGCTAATGCACACACGTGTGTGTTTGTGTGTGTGTGTGTGTGTGTGTGTGTGTTTATGAGTGTGCGTATGTATGCATGCTAATGCACACGCGCGCGTGTGTGTGTCTGTGTGTGTGTGTGTATGTGTTTATGAGTGTGCGTATGTATGCATGCTAATGCACACACGTGTGTGTGTGTGTGTGTGTGTGTGTGTGTGTGTGTGTGTGTGTGTGTGTGTGTGTGTGTGTGTGTGTGTGTGTGTGTGTGTGTGTGTGTGTTTATGAGTGTGCATATGTGTGCATGCTAATGCACACACGTGTGTGTGTGTGTGTGTGTGTGTGTGTGTGTGTGTGTGTGTGTGTGTGTGTGTGTTTATGAGTGTGCATATGTGTGCATGCTAATGCACACACGTGTGTGTGTGTGTATGTTTATGAGTGTGCATATGTGTGCATGCTAATTCACACGCGCGCGTGTGTGTGTGTGTGTGTGTGTGTGTGTGTGTGTGTGTGTGTTAAGGACTATAGGAGAAAGAATCTGACAAAGTGATCTAGGAGGGCATCATAAGTGTGCAGAAATATAGCAAGTATTGATCTGTGATTTTCAGTCAGTGGGCGTATGTTAGGAACATACAGATCAGGTTTGATTGCTAGAGGATAGTCTTTAGTCTGGGCTTTCAGTTTCCTCTCATAGTTCACTAAGAAACTGGGTGTCTTGAGGAAGAAATGGGCCAATAGCTGAGTTGATGGTCATGGGGGAACTGAAACCCAAACATTTAAAAATACAGACACACTAATTTATTTTGTGACTAACATATGTGCAACACCTCAGTACTGCATACTGCATGTTTCAGAACACACACGTTTCATTCTGCATCAAAACTTTTAATTTCCTTTCAAATATATTATATGCATGTTGTAACCCTACTCCATTTACATAGTCTTTAATAATACATAATTACCAGTGTGATGAGTAAAATTACTTCTGAAACATATACATGCTCTTATTTAATATTTTTTGATTTGAAAATATTTCTGTTTCTAAACAAATGTACATATACACACACACACACACACACACACACACACACGAACACTTTAAGTAGTCCCTTGTTATGGAAAAATGTCAGTGTATATTTGTATATTGTACAGATATATTTAACAACTACTTCCTTGGTAAATAAAAGTAAATTAGCATCCTTTGCACACCTTGTTCTCTTGTACACCCCACATGTCATTTGCATGGCACTGTCTTTTATTATTGAAAAAAGTTGTTCTCTTGCACCATGTGAATGTTCTGTTTGTATGAATGAGAACATTATACAGCAAACCACAATATAGCATTCATTCAAAACACCAAGTTTTTCTGAGCATTCATACTATTTTAAAAATAACATTAATTCAGTTTGTACATTTGTCCCATCTAGACAGCCATTTTCTCAACTGTTTGTCCTGGTGAGAGTAACAGTAGAAGGAAGCTGGATAGGCCAGATCTGGCTTCCCTTCCCACAATAGCAGTTCCCAGCTCTTCCATGAATATCCCAAGGTATTCCCTAGTGAGTTGATTAATGTTGTCTTTCCTCACGTCCTGGATCAGTTATTGGCAAGTTCATAAGCATTCCGATTAAGTAGATCCCAAAAAAACATTTCCATTGTCCTCTGTCATTACTGTTGTATGCTACACAGCACCACAGGCTTCAGTGTTTGCTTGCAAATATTCCAATTATATTCAAAATATTCCTACCTTCTGTGATTCTTGCTTAGATTTGTCAAAATCTTTCTATACATGTTGTTCATAAACACTGCACCATATTGCTTTCAATCTTGAGTTGATTAGGCAAACATACCTTGCGAAGTGACATGCCAGATGAAATGAAAGTTTCATTGTTCTTACTGCTGCTCAGACTATTCAGAAATAAGCACCCCATCAGAGTTCACATATATATTCTGCGCATGAAAACTAGCACCAACATATAGTATATGCTGTACTCTGATTTCATAATTGTGTTTGTGCCATCAAGCAATGAGGGTTTGTGACCGGAAACCATTCAGTTATCCCCAGATATTAGGGGAAAATCCAACCCAAAGGATAAAAGGGTTACACTGACAAAACATTTAGTAAAAAACTGCTAGAAAGACCCAGCAAGCAAGAGTCTTCATTGGGTAATGCGTTAAACCTCTGGTAGTGGAGATTCATGGGATATATGCACATGACCCTTTAAGGACATAGTGTTTCAGCTGCATGACTTCTGAATCTTCATGACTTTTTACTTTTTAAGTCCTTATGGGTATATTCAGGACAATGAAGCCAAACCTCACCAAACCCCAGATATATGGGGAGGAGTTCATAAAGGAGAGGCCACTGTGCTGTTTCAATATTGTCTCACATGCAAGGCTGAAGTCCTATCATTCTGACATGGCTGTTTGGTGGCAATCTTGGTAAGGTAGTCCATCAGAAACAACTCTGCATTACTCATGTCCATATTTTTGCTGATGGTTGACATGAAGTCTCTGGTGAGGAAAATTTCAGACAACTGTATCGGTTGATTCTTTTATTATATTCCTTCTCAAAGCAGGTGCACAGTACTTCTCTGAAAACCCCCTCACAAACTACAACAATTTATGCTAAGTTCAATTTTCTCACATTAGAAACAGGATTTCTAATGGGTGACAGAGACACCATCTGCTTATATTTCCCTTTACATGGTGCTTAAAAAATGTTAGTCCCATAGAATGCTATCAGTCCAATGTGGATGTAATGGCTGAAGTCTGGGCTAGTCTTTGGGGGTGGAAATGTTTCCGTGTGGGAAGGAGAATCCCAGCAGTGCCTGATGAAGTATTAAACAGCATGTGAACAATATATATAAATGCAAAGCAGATAATTTAGCATAAACACAAGGTGATATACCCAGACAGCTGAAAAGGAAGATCTGATTTTCACTCTGTCAAGCTTTCAGCTACCCTGAAACCTATTTGCCACTAAGACAATGTCAGCAGCCTCACATACATCATCTATGCATATGTCGGTAAAAAAAGACCTATGGTCAGCATCCGCACATACTCCGCCTATATACATAGGGTAACATAAGAAAATTCTGTCAGCAACCTCACAAACTCCACCTATGCATATGTGGGTAACATAAGGACATACTATCAGCAACCTCACATAACCCACCTGCATATATGTGGGTAACATAAGGGCATACTATCAGTAACCTCACATACTCCACTTATGCATATGTGGGTAACATAAGGCCATACTGTCAGCAACCTCACACACAACACCTGTGCATGGTAACATAAGGGCATACTATCAGCAACCTCATATACTCCACCTGTGCATATGTGGGTAATATAAGGACATACTGTCAGCAATTTCACATACTCTACCTATGCATATGTGGTTAACTAAAGCAAATACTGTTAGCAACATCACACACTCCACCTATGAATATGTGGGTAACATAAGGACATACTATCAGCAATCTCACATACTCCACCTATGCAT
>NC_056739.1:1750229722-1750267222 GCF_019279795.1 Protopterus annectens
CTTCCCAAAGGGGAAGAAGAAATATTGAATAACCAGGATGGTACTAGCCTCTAAGTCAACTGTCAGCCTGGAGCGGGAAGGAGGGAGGGACGTGAGAATAAAGGCGAGATAAACAACTCACATGGAACGTTATGGTAAGTACATAACTTCTTAATGTGAAGTTGTTAAATCTTGCTGATTATTCTCACTGATGGGTAGCGTCCCTAGCACCCTCAACCCTGGGTGGCTCATGGGAGTATGTTCTTCAGTACCGTAGAACCAAAGGAAGACCTGCCCCTGAAGCCTTATCCACTTTGTAATGTGTGATAAAGGTATGCGGCTTAGACCAAGTGGCTGCAGTGCAAATATTGTCAAGGGGCAATTTAGCTTGAAATGCAGAAGATGTAGAGACAGCTCTGGTAGAATGAGCCTTAGGTTTGTGTGTTAATGGCATGCTTGCATTTTCATAAACAAAGGATATACAATCAGATAACCATTTAGATAAGGTTGTTTTAGCCACTGGACTGCCTTTTCTTGCTTCTGAGAAGGATACAAAAAGTTGGTCTGATTTTCTAATATCTTTAGTTCTGTCAAGATAAAATCTGAGCTGTCTGTGAACATCAAGTTTGTGCAGCATGTATTCCAATTTGCTAGAGTGGTTGGGAAAAAAGACTGGCAGCTCAATGACCTGATTGATATTTGACTCAGAACAGACTTTAGGTAAAAATAAGGGGTTTGTTCTGAGAGATACTCTATCAGCATGGAAAATCATGTAGGGTGGTCTGATAGATAATGCTTGAAGTTCTGACACTCTGCGGGCAGAAGTAATGGCCACAAGAAATATTGTTTTCCAGGATAAAAATTTTAGATCACAAGAAGATGCTGGTTCAAAAGGAGGAAGAATAATTTGAGACAGCATAAGGTTTAAATTCCAGGGAGAATAGGGAATTTTGATCGGAGGTCTCATATGAAGAACGCCTTTAAGGAAAGTCTTAGAAAATTTATGGCCCATAACATTTGAGCCACCAAAACCAAGGTGAAAATTTGAGATGGCAGCTAACTGAACTCAAACTGTAGCAGCTGCTGCCTCTTCCTTAAAATTTTTTGTCAAAAATTCTAAAATAGAAGATAGCGGAGCTTGGAAAGGGTCAATGTTCTGCATGTTGGCCCAAATTGAGAACCTTTTCCATTTACTGCCATATAATTTCCTGGTAGATGGCTTGTGAGAAGACAAGAGAATGTGTCTTGTATCTTCTGAAATTGAATGAAGCCTGGCAATTAGGGGAAGTGGATTAGCCAAGCAGTCAGTTTCAGGGACTGCAGTGAAGGATAAAGGTCCGGAACTGGGTCCAGGATCCATGGATCTTCCAACAGATGATGGCGGAGAAACGGAAACCAAATCTGTCGAGGCCAGTAGGGGGCTATGAGTATAACAGTCCATCCCAATGATCTGGCTTTCTGTACAAATCTGGGTATTAATGGGAAGGGTGGAAATGCATAAAGGAGACCCGGGAGCCAATCGTGTAAAAGTGCATCTCTCAGGGGATGACCGGGAGGTGGTATTAGGGTAAAGTAGCTTCTGCATTTTGAATTGATGTGGCTGGCAAAAAGGTCACAGCAAGGCTGGCCCCATTTGCGGAAAATCAATTCCGCAACCTGTTGTTTTAGAGACCACTCGTGAGGGGAGCAATATCACCCTGCTTAGCTTGTCCTCTATCACGTTGGATTTCCCCGGGATGTGCGTTGCTAACAGAAAATGCTGGGATGACACAGCCCTTTGCCAGACCCTGAGGGCTTCTCAACAAAGGGGGTAAGACTTGGTTCCACCTTGTTTGTTCAAGTACCAGACTACTGACATGTTGTCCGTCTGAATTGCAATAGTTCCTAGAGGGACAGAGTCCTGGAAGTACTGCAACGCCAGAAGTACCGCTCTCAACTCTAGAAATTTATTGTGCAGATGTGATTCCTGATCTGTCCATGTGCCTTGGGCAGTCTTTCCCTGAAAATGCCCCCCCCCCCCACCCTATCAGAGAAGCGTCCATGGTCACAGTGGCTACTGGGGGGGGGGGCAAAGGGTCTTCCGATTGTGACATGAAGAGACGTCAGCCACCACCGAAGGTTTCTCCTGCAAGAATCCGTGATGAGACTCATGTGGTGCATCGGCAGTTCATGGTAAGACCACTGAGCGAAGAGGAGCCATTGAAGAATTCACATATGCATCCTTGTGAGAGGTGTAGGCAGGATTGCTGCCGCCATCAAACCTAGTACCTTCAGTACCTCCGCTGCTGTAGCTTTGTTCTTTGACACCAGTGAGCTGACGTTTTGGCAGAGAAGAGAGACTCTTTCGATAGGGAGATGTAGAGTGGTAGTTGAAGTGTCTAACTCTGGTCCTATAAAAACGGTATGCTGCGATGGTGATAAGGCAGACTTTTTGAAGTTGATTGTAATGCCTAATTGATGGCAGAGTGTCAGAGTGTATTGTGTTGCCTGAGTCAATTGATGCCTGGTGGTAGCATTGAGGAGCCAATCATCTAGGTATGGAAACACCAGGAATCCTAGACGTCTCAGGTGAGCCATGACCACTGCCATGCATTTGGTGAACACTCTGGGGGCTGTAGTGAGACCAAAGGTGAGGGCTCGAAACTGGTAATGAATGGCTCCCAGACGGAAGTGCAGATGATCTCTGGAGCGTCTGTTCATCTTTATGTGATAGTACGCGTCTTTGAGATCTATGGAGTATATCCAATCACCTTTCCCTAAGAAGGGAAGAATGGACTGAAGCGTGACCATTCGGAACTTCTCTTCCTTTAAGAACTGGTTGAGTCTGCTGAGGTCCAAGATAGGTCTCCAGTCCCCTGTTTTCTTTGGTAACAAAAAGAATCTTGAGTAAGTTCCGAATCCAACTTGGCCTGCTGGGACTGGTTGGATGACTCTTTTTTTCTAGCAATCTGTGGACCTCTACGATTGCTTGTTCCCTGAGATTGGGTGGAACATCTGGGATTCTCTTTACAGGAATGGCAGGGGAAGAGAACGGCATGAAATATCCTCTGGAAATGATGCTTTGTACCCAAGTATCTGATGTTATGTTTAGCCAGGCTTCTGGGTACAAAGACAAGCAACCCCTGACTGTCTCCAGAGCAGAACAGTTGGGCCTCCTTTTAGGGGCACTGGTAGGGCTGACCGGAGAACTGACCCCTGTCACCCTGTTGCTGCAGACCCCCTCTGCCGCGGGGGTGGCATCTTCCATTATAACCCCCTCCTCTGCCTCTAGAGGGGGTTTCTCCATGTGCATCCTGAAAGGCTGCCTGAGCTTTTCGGAACCACATTTTTCCTCCCCTAGGGCCCTTGAGGTAGGGCCGAGTAGGGGTCGAAAAATGGACTCCAACGGCAGATAAGGTCTTGCCTTCCTGCTCACACCTGGTTAAAGTTTCCTTTACTTTGGGCCCAAACAGTGATGAGCCATCAAATGGGGTATTAATAAAGGAAGACTTACAGGGTTCCACAAAGGAACAGAGACGCATCCAGGCTTGTCTTCGAAGAGCAATGCCCGAACTAGCAGCTCTACTCGAACCATCAGCTGCATAGGATATGAGACGCATGGACGAGTTTACCACTGAGTTTAGGGTAGTGAGCTGGGCGTTGACTTTGTCGGCCACCCCTGCAGCTATCATACCCTGGAGAGTATCTCTTAGCTCTTTCAGGAGATCTCTTTGTAGTCTGGTAAAGTGGGTTAAGTAGTTCAGTGATCACAGAGAAAAAGTCGCTGAACTAAACATGCGCTTCCCATATCTATTCATAACCCTAGAATCTCTGATAGGGGGATGGATAGAGGTGGATGTCTCAGACACTTCCTTTTTGGTGGCTGCAGCTACCACCATGGCATCAACAGGCACTCCCTTTGTCAAAAATTGCTTGTCCACTGGGGCAGACATGAATTTATTGGGTTTGTGAGGAACAGGTTCCATGGCCTCCGGTGAATCCCACTCCTTATGAGAAATCAGTTCCATGAGCTCGTCGTAAGGCGGAGACACCCAAAAAGTGGAAGGTTGAGACCCAAAAGCCTTCAAAAGCACAGACTCATCCTCTGTAGGGGTCTTCGACTGCCAATCGCCCCTCTGACTAAGGATCTCTAGTATCTCTGCAAAGGAGATGTCCTCAGACAGGGATCGAGGGGACCCTTCTGACTCATCTAAGTCCATGTCAGATGTCAAAGACTCCTGTGGGGAGTCTAAGTGCCTCCTCTTGCACAGTCTCTTCCTGGGCACCTCCTCAGTGGGGGGATCTGGGGAGGTCTCAGAACAGCAGGGGACGCCCTGTGGGGGTACTTGAGGCTCGGGGTCTCTATGCTTAGAGGGACCAGTAGATGAAGAAGCAGACACAGGAGCTTGAGGGGAGAGGGAAAGCTGAACCAATGCTGACATTGTCTTTGGAGACAAAACTCTCCTCATACCATCGAAGGCACCATGGCTCCAACGAGAAGGAGTGGATGGACCTGAGTGTACCGTCCAATCCTCCTGCACCGAAACCCTGGGATCCGAGCCTGAGGTAGGGGCTGAGCTCATCCGAGCCGAAGCCCCGAGAGGAAGAGTCGGCACTGACAAATCAGTTTGACTATCCTCCCTGGACCCGACGGGAGAGCGTCGACTCCTAGATTCCTCGGTCGGCGCCAAGAACATCCAAGTAGATGGAGCCATTAACACCAGTGCGGGTATCGGCTCCAAAGGTTCAACAACCATCGGTTCAATTTCCTTTGGCTCTGAGAGTCCAGTACGGCTCAGAGGAGGAGTAGACAAATCCGGTTCCATGGTCTTCGGCACCGACAAGCTGGTCGGGGCCAACAACAATTTGGCAAGTCCTGGTGCATGTAAAAGCTTCTGCACTAGCCGATCCATGTCCAAATCTGAAAGGCTGACTATGGACTTAGCTGAATGCACTGAAGGTGCTGACTGGAGCAGAGGGGAAGAATGAACTTCAGAAACTGGCTCCAATACCGAGAGGTGGCTCCAAATCAAAGGTACACTTGCTTCCGATGTCTGTGGAACAGATGACCCTCCTTCTGAAATTTTTGCCTTTTTTGTCACTTTGTCTGAAGATTTGGATTTTGAGGATTTGGAGGACATACTACTACCCTCATGGCTACTCAACACCTCAGAAAAAGATTGCTGTAGCAATCCCCTGTCTATAAGTTTTCTCCTTCTCTCCAAGAGGACTCTTGAAGAAAAAGAATGTCAAATGCTGCAGGTGTCTTGGAGGTGTTTAGCCCCCAGACAGTAGACACATTGAATGTGTCCATTAGTGACGGACATTTTCTGGCCACAATCTGGGCATTTTTTGAATCCCTATTTAGGATGGGATTTCTCCTTTTCATCCGACATATATAAATAAAACAAACAGTAAACTGCAAGAGGTAAAACAGTAAAGTCCTTACACACTTGTAAAGATCCACAAACAACTCAGCCCAATCTGGGCACTATCTATAACAATGTAATTATAGATTACAAATATAGGGCTAAAGAGGCCCACAGAAAAAAAGCCTGACTATTATAAGGATTGATAAGAGTAAATAGGGCTAAAGGCCCACACAAATGAAGAAGCCAAGAAGGCCTTAACTTTTAAACTATTTATAACTATTTATAACTACTGAAACTATAGATTATATATGAAAAGACCTAATACTAACACACACTGTTTTTTAAAACAAAAAGGAAACTTTTTATATAGACTTGCTGTTATTTTTTCCCAAAAATGGTCCAAGCTAGCTGAATCACCGAGATCTCTCTTGCCGCGGCAAACTAGATCTGAGGTAATTCCAGCAGTGCATTGTGGGATAAGGGGCTTGGTCACGAGCTACTAGCAAACCTTGAGCTTTGCTATCAGCCATGTCGGAGCTGAGGATCAGCTCCAAACCCATCAGTGAGAATAAACGGCGAGATTTAACAACTTCACATCAGGAATTAGTATCACCACTGGGCATGCTTTCAATCACAGCCTAAGCACTGGCTTCATCCCAGCAAAATGGAAAGCAGATACCATCATCCCTTTTCCCAAAGGAGGTGCATCCATGGACCCCAGGAACTATAGACCCATTAGCCTGACCAGTGTTATTTGCAACTCCATGGAAGGAATCATCATGGACCTTATTAACAAAGACATAATAAATCTCCAAATGCTTGACCCCACCCAGTTTGGCTTTGTCAAGGGGAGATCATGCCTGTTAAACTTGGTGGACTTCTTTGAGACAGTCACCAAAGCCCTAGACAAGGGCAAATCTGTGCATACAGTCTACCTAGACTTAGCCAAGGCCTTTGACACAATCCCCCACTCAGGCATCATTGATAAACTCACCCAGCTGGGTATCAACCCATATATTGTAAGGTGGGTTGCAAACTGGTTCACTAATAGAACTCATATGATCAAAATAGGGGGCTCTACCTTCCATCAGACCTGTAACCAGTGGTGTTCCACAGGGGTCGGTTCAGGGACTCCTACTGCTCAGAATCTATTTTTTGAACCACAGGCTAAAACTAAAGGACTGTGGCTGACAAAAGTTTGCTGATGACTACAAACTGGCAGCAATCATTGAAATCCCCAGCGACGTCTACATCCTGCAGAAGGTCTTAAGCAGACTAATGACTGGTGCCAAAATCATGCTCTTAAACTTAATTCAAATAAATGCATTATCACCCCCTTCGGTAAGTGTAATATTCCTGCAAGCTACCATATCAAATACCAAAAGCACAGTCAGTGGTGATAGATCTGGGCACACAGATCAACAGCAACCTTAACTTCGATTACCATGTCTCCATAGTGGTAAGAAGGGCATTTTATATTGCTTATCTCATAACTAAGGGCATTGCCCCAAAAAAAAAAGGTGGTTATAACTCCCCTGTACTCTTTTCTCATCAGGCCAATAAAAGAGTACAACACTCCCTTTGGTATGTTCCTTTCCAAACACCTGCAGCAACTGGAGAGACCACAAAAAGTTTCTTACAAAGAAAATTCAGGGTCTTCAAGATCTGTCTTATGTGGACAGACTGAAATCATTGTCACTTTACTCTGTGTCATACAGACTGCTCATAGGTGACCTGTGCCTTACATATAGAGCAATCTCTGACCCAGCTTTAATGGAAATGCTGCACATTCGCAAGTCAAATGGCACACATGTTACTTGCTTAAAGGACCTTAACATGGTATGTGACACCAACAGAACTTGCTGAAGAGGCAGATTTGTCTCACAGAGGTTGTCTTACCTTTGGAACAAGCTTCCTATTCATGTTAAACAAAGCCCCTCATTGACCCTATTTAAGTGTAATCTGGACAATTTAATGGGTAACCAGAAAATCACCCCAGGGGTTATACCTGTGTCCCTCTTGGACAGGGGCAATAGGTGCTGATTTTAGTGTCAGCTTGAACCAGACACCCTTGAGAACACAGGTTGAACTTGATTAGGCTCGTAAGGGCCCTGGGGGCCGTTAGCCTAGTAATCTCCTATGATCCCATGATCCTATGTAGTTGATATTCAGACAGTCATCTTTGGGTGTTTTCTCTAATGTGTAGTGCAGCCATATATAGCTATATATAACTATAACTATATATATACATATATATATATATATATATATATATATATATATATATATATATATATATATATATATATATATATATATATATATATATATATATATATATATATATATATATATGTATTTATTTATTTATTTATATATATATATATATATATATAGAGAGAGAGAGAGACACAGATACAGATATAGATATAGATATAGCTATAGATATAGATGAGTATACTCAAACACAGTGAAACTACCCACCACTGAAGTCCCTAATGTCGATAGCAAAACATTGACAAAAACATCTACACGTCAATGCATGTATACTGCAAAGTAACCTCAGAGCATGCAATTTTAAAATATTAAATAAATTTAAATACCTCCCCCACACCCCCACTAATGTTATATTCTAATTCCAAGATTGTTTAGTCAGGGAAAAGGTATATTCCCCAATCCCAGTAATGTAGCAAGTCAACCAAACCTTGTTGGCTACTCAGATGTCGACAATAAGTGCATTTGACCATATTACTGGCTCCTAAGTATGTGACCTTTTTACCCTTTGGTTCAGATATATACGTGTGTGTATATGCATGTATATATATATATATATATATATATATATATATATATATATATATATATATATATAGACATATTTATATGGAACATATTCAAATTATCAAATGGCCAAAAAGTCAAATGCCATGAGAATTACCACAAAAAGTCAAAATACAAAACCCTGAATAAACCACAAACATTCTATGCAGGGGATATGTCCCCCTGCAGCACCCCATGACCACCTGCTACTTATATATAGCAACACAGAGACTGCACTCTTGTAAAAAGCATGCCTGGGTTTTATATATATAGTTGCAGGGCATTTTGTCAAATGTTTATGTTGTTGATGGTTGTATGAGGTTTCACAAATCATCAAAGCTACTGCATGTCAGTTTCTGCTCTATTAGAACCTGCTTTGGTTGACTACAGCACTTTCAGTGTGTATGCTGTTTGACCACAGATGTATGATCATGTTGTTAGTATATATAAGTAAAGGGGGTTGTTAGGGTAAAGAAAAGAAGACCCTCATGTAGAGGATGTAAGTCTAACGTTTGGTTTGAAATGTGACTGTGTGGGTGGAGCAACTGCTTCTATTTTCAGGACTGACCCGATGGCTCCTTTACCTGCACCAAATTCGTCATTTGTTCTGGAGGGAGAGAAAGACAAGCATGCGTGGGATAAGCAAGAGTCCTACAACCAGTTTATTCTTGCATGAATAATCCAGTCAGCTCATTCACTCCCAAACAGTGAGAGAATACAATCTCCTTCACAGCAGCTGTATGAGCTCTGCTGTGCGACACCTGACACAGTCAGCATGCCTTTGCATGTTCACTTATCTACATGCATATGCACAGTGGGAGCACACGGTCATAGGATCATTCTCCGCATATACTGTCTCCAGTACATCTAAGTGCCTCCCAAGACAAGCCACAGCAACCTCCCTACCTTCAGAATGGGCAAGTCAGTAGTGGCTGCTCTGTCCCATCATCCCCTGTCAGCTCCATCAGATGACTGAGCCGCTAACTGAACTTCAGTCGCTAGGTCCATAGTCAGGGTTTTATCCCTCTCTAGCACTGGTGCTTGTTAGAGCAGAAGATGTTAAAGTGTATTTTGAGTGCTGGTGTTGTTATTATCATCATCATCATTATTATTATTATTATTATTATTTTGGGGGGGGGTTGTAGAAGAGTTATGATTCAGTAGGTTTTGCATTATTTTTTCCAAAAGCTGCCAGAAAAGATATAGTATTTAGGTTTGTGTCAATGGTTTGCTTTGTCTGTGGTAAGTGTAATTTAAGACTGCAGATCAGTGGTAATTCCATTCATGTAATTGTTTTATATATATATATATATATATATATATATATATATATATATATATATATATATATATACACACACACACACACACACACACACACACACACACACACACACAGACACATACTTTTTTGCCTGCACCCCTCCACAGCTGACCATCTGTTGCCTCTGCTCTGGAATACTGAAGCCAACTATTCCACAAGACCTAAAATTCTCTCAGTATACAAATATATACATATATATATATATATATATATATATATATATATATATATATATATATATATATGTGTGTGTGTGTGTGTGTGTGTGTGTGTGTGTGTGTGTGCGTGTAAAACATTTTCCCTATACCTTGTCTACACTGCTGCACTGTATATAATCAACTCTCTCCCCTCCATTCCATCTCCTATTCATATCATGTCTGATTATACTTTACTGCTGTAGTATATCCATGTCTATGTGCAATTCCTCAAGTGTATTATACTTTGTTTAGTTAGATGACAGCTTAATATCTATTGTATACAGCTGAACACATATATACTTGTTTCTGTATGTCAGATTTTTTTATCATAAATATTCTTCTGTCTTATCTTGTACACTGTGTTGTGAAACTTTTCTGCAAGGGCCTGCACTAAAAAGGACTCCCATTCCAAGTTGGACTATTCCAGGTTACCAAGATACACTAAAATAAAAATAAATATTAAATCAATAGATGGAACAGAAGCCATTGCTGTGCTCAGTTTGTTAGATCTGCTTAGGAAACTAAAATAATGAGTGAGAAGATCACACAGAAAAAACAATATATAAAAACTAAATGAAAACTCAAGTCAAGCTGGAACTTCGAATGAGTGACTTCTCAAACCTCTTGAATCAAGAGGCCCATGGGATATGGGCAAATGACCCTTACGAACATCAGGTGTTTCAGCTAATTGGCAATTCTGAATGCCCATATCAGTTTAATGGACCATTTTAGGCTAAAAAAAAAGCCAAATGCACTAACTGTAGATATGCATATTTTGGCCTTGTTATAACCTCCACAGTACAAGCAGAGTGTCAGACTAAGTATACGTAACACAGGGCTGTTATACTCAGCTGATGTCCATTATCATTAGGGTGACTGCAAAATATTCCAAATAACAAACTAAAACAACAAGTGAGAAGGTCACACAGAAAAAACAATCTGTAAAAACTAAATGAAAACTCCAGTCAAGCTGGAACTTCCAGTTAGTGACCCCTCAAACCTCTTGAATCAGAGGCCCATGGGATATATACAAATGACCCTTATGAACATCAGGTGTTTCAGCTAATTGGCAATTCATTGGAAGTTCGAGCTTGACTGGAGTTTTCATTTAGTTTTTACAGATCTGCCTCTGTGGTGACCCCTAACGGAAACAGCCGAAAGAAGATGATGAGATCTGCTTAGGAAGGGAAGATATGTCTGTGAGTCAGATTCAGAGTGCCACACAGGATATGCTGAGACACTAATGTCCATTTCTAAGCAGACTGCCCATCTAAGTGATATTGTCAGTAGCAACCCAAGGTGCCACACCTGGTAGTTTGGTGGCACAGGGTCCTTAATCAATGTATAATTATTTTGGCATGTTAGAGAAAATGGCATTACTGAGAATAAAATACCACATTCAACTTATATTTATAAATCTGGATTCAGAAACAGCAAGTCTGATATTCTGTATACTATTTCCAGTCTATACTGAATTTTGAGAACCAGGGAATCCACATTTCCTGAGAATTATTCAATAGTCCAGTAAGATACTCTGGAAAACTCACCATACTCCCATTTACAGATTAGTTTCTCTGCCTTGCACATACTGAGTGCTGGGTCAGGCTTTGTCTCCCTTGCATCTCTGAACTGAATTAAGCAAGTTATCCAAAAATGAATAATGAATTAACTCTAAAACAACATATAAGGAACTCTTGTCCTTGCAGTAACAGAAGATCTGTCTGTCTATATAAACATAAAGAATTACTATGCCTTCCTTATTTCTGTTCAGTCTGTGATGGTCTAACATGGGTAGAAAGTGCACTTTCTACTGAATATTGCTTTCATATATTGTACAAACAGTGACAGTCCACACAGACAGATTGCTCATGTACTAGGTAACGATATAAAACATTTCTGACTTTTACAACTAATGACATTCTGCATAGATTGCTCAGTTGTTTCTATAGCTACACAGAAACGTTGTGCCCTTTACTGCCATTGTGGCCTATATAAACAGAATTTTCAACCACCAGTATTACTGCCGAGTACTGCTTTGATCTTAACAATCAGTGCTGTCCTGTAGCAGAAAATGTTGATTTTCCTGTGTTACTTTGTCCATGCAATCACTGAAGACTTGTATAGGTAGAGTGTTCACCTTCCTGTATAAATGTATATTGTACTTCATATGGACAGGGAAGTCATATGTAGACAGAATGCTCATTTACCTATAAAACTGTCTAGTACAGTGGAGGTGCTGGGAGGGGAGGGTGGGAGTGTTGGAAAGGAGTATCAACTGTTGGCTCCTAAATTCCAGGAGGGAGGGTGTGGTTTCTGTTTGCAATCTAGCATACCCCAAGTGATGGGAGTAGTGCTGTCATTGCATAAAAAATACCTACTGAATTTGGCATTCTGGGATGTTGGAGCTAATTGACACTATATGTGGTGGTGCACATGATTTTAAGCAGTACTACACAGTTAGGGCATATTAATAATCCTTGTTGTAGTAGGACAACACGTGATGCTGCCAGATTGCACTGTTTCATGGTTCTCCTTCTGCGTTCCAACACACCAGTGGCTGCTATCCCAGCTCCAGGGGAGGGTAATATCAAAAACACTTAAGCTAGAAACAACAGAAGCAAAATCATGCAACTAATGGTCAGCTGGAAATGCAGGTGAGGAGGTAAAAATGTCTCATACTGGGAGTTCTATATTATATTGCCCTATATAACCCATCATATTCCATACAACTATTTCCTGGTTGCCTACACACCTCTGACATTTCAGATACTTTCAAGTCTGTGCTTATAGGGTGAAGGAGTTCCAGTAGCAATAATAGCAATAATTTTATAATCTTTAGGACACCATGGTACAGTAGGAAAACAATTACACAGCTCCCCAAAAAAGAATAGAACAGTATTTACTGAAAGTAGAATATTAGTATTTATCTCACAGCACATGCTGGAGCATGGCTTGCATCATAAGGAAATGGGATTGTGTAATGGCTTACAATATTCTGGCTTCTGTATGCACGGCATGTTTTTTTTTTTCAGTTAGATCAGTCACTGCATTTGCTTTTTGCACATGCTTTGTGCATGGCTGGGTATCATTTGCTCATATTGGTCATCTGCAAAAAATGTCATACAGAGCACTCACTTCTCAGAAGAGACTAAGGATTAATATTTCTATTTTACTCCATATTTCTGGTTGGTTATCTGACTGTATCACATAAGTACAAACTCTCCAAAATACATTTAAAAATTGCTTAACAAAGTCATATTTCATATATATCTATATATCTACAAACCTATAGATATATATATAGTAACACACACATACACAGACATATACACATGCTGTATACTGTTCATACTTTATTTTCAGGTACACATAGTCCGAGAGTTGATACTAATTACTGTTACAAAGTTGCACATGGAAGACCATGTTACAGCAAAGTGATTTTTTTTCAATGCAATGTACTCATTGTAGTATCTGTCCACTTCTAGTCAATGTCAAAGTAGATGATTAAGGAGATGTGGGTCAGTTGTAAAGAATGAATGAGTCAGTGACTACCCGTCACGTTTCAACCAGCATTTCTGCATCTGTCTCATTAGAACAGGTTCATACTCACTTTAACTTAGATATGTGCAGTGTTGCAATGTATGCATGCTAAAGGTTACCATGACCACTTTATGCTAACTACAGGTGAAAAGAACTTCATGCTGGCTGCTTTCCAAGATGCAAGGTGATCTTTACTCATGGAAAAGGAAGTTCATGTTTATTCATTAGAAGTACACAGGTGAGTTTTCTAAGCAATGACTCATGTATTATATAGCTCCCAGAAAATAAGAGTAAAGACAGATAAATGATTCATCTTTTTGAGTTAAATTAAGAGGAACAGTGGAGTGGCCATTGCACACTACTGGAATGCAGCTATTTAGATTCGGGACTCAGCCTGAATCTTTTCCATCTATGCTTCCTGCCATGATTAGTAGAGACAGAGTCAGCTTCTGCAATAGGTAGGGAGGGCGATGCAGCAGTTGTCCTAATAGTAGCTCCCACAATAAAGTGGGCCAAAATGTTCACTTCATTGTGAATAAAGCAGTATGTCTCTGAATTTGTCATCGCTTTATGAGGTGCATTGTGGGGGAGAAGCACAGGCAATAATGTGACACAGCTACAAACAAAATGCATTCAGTCTGCTTAGAAAAAAAGCCAGCTGTTGCTGAAACTATCACCACTTGATAATTTTAGGCTACTCTAGGGTTGGGGTTGGAAGGTTGCCACAAGAAGGCACAAAATGCTCAAATAATAGAAATTTCTTAATGAAATTAAAAAAAAAAGGTGAATACTTAAAATTATGGTTACTGATGGGGTAAAGTATAATGGAGGCATGAAATGCTCTGAAATTGTCATAAACATAGATGAATAGACGATAATCACCAAGAGACATATAGATATATAGCTACATGTGCATACAAGCTTGCATAACCAGCACAAAGAAACTATATCAGGATGCAAGACAAATACAAAAAGATAAAGAAGATAGTCAGACACCCTTCATAGGGGATGCCAGCAACACCAGGCCACAGGATATCAAAGGCAGATGGAAGGAGCACTTCCAGCAGCTTCTAAATGAAGAAAACTGCACAGAAGTTGTACTGCCCCAGACACAGCCTACAATGGAGAAGAAAAGGAGCCCAGCCTAGAAAAAGTAAGAATAGCACTAAGGAAAAATGAAGTCAGGGAAAGCAGCAGGCTCAGATGAGGTCACAGCAGATATGATAAAGATGCTGGGTGAGATAGGGGAAAAATGGCTCCTGAGGGTGCTCATAGCAGTGTGGAGAGAATGGCACATCTCAGATGACTGGAGAATAAGCATACTCGTGCCAGTGTACAAGAACAAAATCTTGTCACATTGCATGAAAATTCGGGAGAGGGTGATTGATCAATGGATATACAGAGTAGTAGAAAGTAAGATGTGAGATAAGCAGTTTGGATTCATACCAGGATGCAGCACAACTGACATGATGTTTGCAGAGAGACAGATGGTTGAAAAGAAGCTAGATATGAGGAAAGAGTCCAACTGAGCATTGCTACACTTGGAGAAAGCATATGACAAGGTCCCAAGAAAGCTGATTTGAGAAGTACTACTGCAGTGGCTCGAAGTCCCAGAAACATTGGTAGAATTAGTGCATGCTATGTAAAAGGACCTAATGACTCATGTGCAAACAGTGTTCGTCTCACAGAGGGGTTTTCCAGTAGGAGTAGGTGTACATCAGTGTTTAGTTCTGTGCCCACTGATGTTCATACTGGGGATGGATTACATTAGCAAATAGGTCAGAGGGGACAGATCAACAAAGCTGCTGTATGCAGATGATGTGGCATTACAGGCAGACTCTGAGCAAGAACTACAGCAAAGGATAGGGAAATGGAATGCAAAAGCGAAGGCACATGGGATGAAACTAAATACAGATAAGACAGTGACAATGGCATCAAATTAGAGAAATCAGAAGAAGCTGAGAATTGAGATAGAAGAGAAGACAGTGAAACAGTTTAACAGCTTCAGATATTTGTGACTGGTGGTTAAGGAGAAGGGAAGCCTGAATGAAGATGTCAAAGCTAGAATCAGAGGGACTACAGCCATTTTTCATCCCAAAGGGCATCTTTGTGAACTCATATAAATCGAAAGGAGTCACAAAGTCTGTCCTCTCTCCAGCATTGGGAGTCAAGGGCACCTGCCAGTAGCCTTGGTAAGATCAGTAGTGGTCAGATGCTTAGCCCCACCCAGCTGCTCTAGGGCTTCATCTGTCCTAGGCATGGGGTAAGCATCTGATTGTGTGTGACTATTTAGTTTCCTGTAGTCTACACAGAACCAGCATCTGATTGTGTGTGACTATTTAGTTTCCTGTAGTCTACAGAGAACCTGGAGCTGCCATCCTTCTTTGGCACCAACACCGCTGGGAAGGCCCAGGGACTACTGGACTCCTGGATTACTCCCAGTTCCAACATCTCTGGTATCTTCTCCCTCAGAGTCTGACTTGCTCAGGCACTCTGTAAGGGCCCTGCTTTATACATCTTTGGGGCTCTGTATCCACATGGTACTGCACCAGGTGGGTGCACCCTGGTTTCCCAGTGAACATGTCCCCAAACTCTTGTAACACTGCTCGCATTTCTTGAACCTGGGTAGGGGATGACGTGACAGTCAGAGACTCACTGAGGAAATAATTCACCAGATCTCCCTCAAACTCTTCCTACCATCCACTGCAAATACTCAGCACAAGAGCTTCTCTATCATGGCAAGGCTTCATCATGTTAACATGGTAAAATTTGTGCCCATGCCCCCTGTCTACCGGTTCTACCATGTAATTAACATCACTGACCTTCCTTACCACATTGAAGGGTCGCTCCCAAGCTGCCTGCAGTTTATTGTGTCTGACAGGAATGAGCACCGTTACATGCTGCCCCACAGCATACTTGCAGGCTCAAGCATTCCTGTCATACCAAACCTTTTTCTGCTGTTGGACTCCTGCCAGGTTCTCCTGGGCCAAGCCCATGAGCTTCCTAAGCCTTGTCCTGAGGTTTAGGACATATGCCACAACAGACTCCTTGTGGGATTCACACTCACCCTCCCACTCGTCATGAATCAAATCTAGAGGCCCCCTCACCTTATGCCCATACAGCAACTCAATGAGTGAAAAACCTGTGGATTCCTGGGGTACCTCTCTTGAAGCAAACAATAGATCACGGCAAATGCTTTTCCCACTCTCTCTTAAACAGGTCTGCAAATGAAGAAAATGTGGTCTTTAGCATAGAGTTTAACCTTTCCACTACACCATTAGTCTAGGGTTGGTAGGGGTAGTCTTTAGGTGCTTCACCCCACAATGCTCCCACAGACAAGCCAGCAGGTCTGACATGAAATTGGCACCTCTGTCAATTGGTATTTCTCTTGGGAAACCTATCCTGCTGAAAATCTCTAACAAAGCATTTGCCACGTTCTCTGCCTTAATGGAGTACAGAGCCACTACCTCAGGTTATCTAGCAATATAATCTACTACCACTATGATATATTTATTTCCTGTGGAATTTGGGGTACTTAGAGGTCCCACAATAGCCATAGCTACCCTTTGAAATGGCTCCTCAATCACAGACAAAGGCATCTAAGAAGCATTGACTGTCTCCTGTCTTGCCTACTTTTTTGGCACTGCTCACAGATCTTGCAGAACCCTGGTACATCACTGGCAATTCTAGGCCAATAAAAGTTCTGCATAATATGCCTTTTGGTAAGCCTTATGCCCATATGACCTGTAAAGGGAATGTCATGGGCTATGGCTACAAGTGCCACATGGTAAGCTCTGGGCACTACCAACTGCTGTATTACCTCATCTTCTAGACCTCACTCAGGGGTCCACTCTCTGTACAGTAACCCTTTATTCCAGTATACAAAATCCCTTTTTTCTTGAGAACCAGGTGCCTCCCTAGCTACCTCCATCAAGCCTCTTAGTGTAGGGTCTGAGAGGTGAGCCTGTCTAAACTCTCTTGTTGTGACTCTTCCCAGCTCCCCCTCCACAGGAAGTCTGGTATCCTCTGACAGCGGTGCCTCACTGTCAGCCTGGGTACTACTACTCACCTCTGCCCTTGCAGTCACTCTGTCTAAGGGAACATCAGTACCCACCAGCAGCTGTGGCTCACCATCAGTCGCACTGCTGCATGGTAGCTCCCTCCCTGAAGTAGCCACATCACTATTCCTGGCTTCAGGTGTGCGGTCTGTCTGGGTCTCCCCCTGACTACCAGCCCCACAGGCCTGTCTCCAAGCTTGATACTGCTTTATCAAAATCATTCCCTATCAAGACATCTGCAGGGATATCCTCAAATACACCTACTTTCTTGCTTCCTTTTCCACCTTCCCAGTCAAGTTGAACCCTGGCCAAAGGCATTTGGAATGAGATCCCTCCTAAAGCTCTGACTGGAGTGGACTTCCCAAACAAGTACTGCTCCTCTTTAATCACTGCAGGCTTCACAATGGTTATATCAGTGGCTGTGTCTCTCTTGGCAGTGGCCTGTTTTCCATCTACCAAGATCGGATATAAACTCTGTGGGTAGTTTCATACCCCTGTTGTCTCCAGACAACTTACCACTAGAATTCTGTTATTCCCACTTGCTGGCTCCCCCATCATTTGTTCCCCACCTTGCCTCCATGGGCATCTACATGCTACATGGCCCCACTGGTTACATTTAAAACCCTTGATCCTGGCCGTGTACCTGAACTAGTGGCTTCCCCTGTTACTGGCTGACTCTATTGGGGTGGTTTAGACTGCCCATCATAGGTTCCCTTATATCCATGTGCAGCAGTGGGTATCCATTTCCTATGCAGTGATACCCTGCTTGGTAGATATAGTTATCCCTTTTTACCCAACTCATCTGCAGAGTTGCATTCCCCGTCTGCCAACCAGATTCTCATGTCCTCAGGCAAAGTGCTAAGGGCTTGTTCCCTCACCAAAAGATCTTCCAGCCCTTGAAAAATGGTGATCTAATACCCACTGACCCACCTATGAAAATAAGTGCTTAGTTCATTAATATAATCACATACACTTTCATCTGCCTTGCATCTATGCTCAAGAAACTTTCTTCTGTAAGCTTCAATTGTTAACTTAAAACATTGTAATAAACAATGCTTAACCTGATCATAATCTAAACAATCAGTATCAGACAATTTAGAAACAATAGATCCCAGCCGGCACCAAAAAGCTTAGGGGGCGAGCTCCTCGCTCCTCCTCTACCACCCATACCCCTGCCAAGCCCTGACTGAACTCAGATTTTTGCCGCTTCAAAAATAGTTAGTGTTGTGTGTGTTTCAGGCTTTCCCTCCCTCTTTAGTTAAATTTTCTCTTTAAACTCCTCTGTGGTGGCTTCTCCGAGCGGGCCCCAGCTTTCTCCCTTTTGCGCTGTACTCCCGAGCCACAGTGACCACGGGCCTTCTTTTCGGGTGGGGGTATTCGGGAAAGATTGGTCCAAGGCACGGAATGGAAATATAGATCACATCATATACATGTTCGTCTCTAAGTCCAGAGTAAAAGCATTAGGTGCTGCAAGCGTTGCAGCACTTCACTTTCAGGGACTATTGCGTCCAGATGATTCAGACAGACAACATGTCCGTGTGGTGGTATATCAACAAGAACGAGAGGAACCAGGTCTTCCTTTGTCGAGAGGAGATGAGAGTCTGGGGGCAATTTCCAACAAACGCTTGATGATAGCGATAACATTCAAAAGTCCAACATCCCAGTCCAGCATCCTTGTGGACAAGCTTTTCCCACACAGTGGTCCCCCAACCCTCCTAGAGCTTCAGTAGTTTTTTGCATTTTTGGGGGCAACCCTGTCCCTGTCTTTTCCTTTTCCTCAAGCTCAACGCCGTCACGACAATTTCTTCGCTCTACTTCCTGAGGAGTTCGAGGATGCTCTGGTGCATGCTTGGCGGGTCTCTCTATGCCTACCCTACTTCCTCATGGATGGTTTCTGCGAAAAGCCAGAAAAGTGGGGGTTTGGGGAGCAGAATGATTCCCATTGCCCCCATAACCCTCGACAACCTTGGTTTCTACCATTATGGTCTCACAAAGTCAATATGATTCTGGATCAATTTCGGATCTCATCTCATCTCTCACCGCTGGGGCCTGTTCCAATCTGCGGACCCTGAAATTGACAGCTTGGCTGCTGCTCCAATTCCAACCTTAATTAGGACTCCCGTATCTCTCCACCGTCAATTTAATTTTGTAGCTGCTCACCTTCTTCTACCAGACAGGTTTATCGAGTAAATGGAAGAGGTTCTCTATGGGCGGGCATGTGAGCAGTGGATCCTTTTTATAGATTTACCATGGAGTAAGGGGCTGAGGAACCGTACATAGAGCCCTTGGTCAACATTATATTGTTTGCATACTCTTTCAAATGGATGAATAAAACTATCAACATTATCACCTTCTTGGTACTGAGGAAGAAGTCTACTGACCTTTATTGCTTCTGAGATAAGGTTACTCCCTTCCCCATTACCTCCATGACCCTGGCGGAGAGTCATCATTTCCTTTTCATGTTGCCTCTGCCTCTTATTTTCTTCAGCTTCCATGCACCACAGTCTCTCTGCTAATTTTACTTTCAACTATTTGGCCTCCAGTTCAAGTCTCTTTAACTCTAGACAGATGTTTAAGTCCTCTGAGGAAAAGCTGAACTGTCCTGTTTACCTTTACTCAGGTTGGCATGCCCCAGTCCTTTGGATTGGCACATCTCAATCAACTGGTTCCATGTCAGCTTGTAATCATCCTCTGCTGACATCTTTGCCTTCTCTCCCTGACTGACTAAGCTAACAAAAAGTAAATAAAATTATTGCAATATGAAACTATGAAAGTCTACTTTATGGCTGCTAGAAAATACAAACACCTTCTTTAAAGACACTGCTTACAGGCTACAGGAATTCAATATCCATACCACCTCTCAACAATATGTGAGCATGTAATGTGACACCCACTACTGCTGCCAATATGTGACAGGCACCAATATGTGTTGTCCCCACACTGGACCAGTAATTAAGGAGCCTGATTCCTCACCACTGACACTAGAGAGGGACATACATTCGGAATACAAATGGATATACTCAGTATTTCCAGATGCAGACCTCTCTGCATCAAGTACAATTTCCCTTAAGACTACAAAGGTAACACACTCAGCCCGGTGTCTGGATGTCTCTATGTCTGTCTCCCTCCAAAACCCCAATAAGACTCCCCACTGGTACAACTGTAGGGTTAGGTCCTCAGCTGAGTGTACATGCCAAGTCTTCCAGCACCCTCTCTGTAAACTCAGTGCTTCGTGTCCTTGTCCCAAGTAGCTGACACACATACCCACACACCCAGAAAAGGCTGGCACAGGTTTACTAGCTATGCTCCCTTCTGCCCAGACTGTAAGGTACAGTCACTGCCACCAAACACTCTACCATCAGCTACTCTAAGGCCCTTAACAAAGAGTGCCCAGTTATACTGTGTAATATTAATACTAATACAAATGGTAGTAGCTCACCAACATGGCTAGGCCTTCTGGAGTGGCCCACACAGTGTCACCAAATAAATATAACTACTCTCAAAGGTTAGATACTAAGGACCAGCCACAATAAAAGTTTTAAATATATTTAATAATAAACAATGAAAAAATAGGAAAATAATGAATATATATTCACAGTAAACCACAGAGTTCAAATCACAGGAAATATTGAAAAGAACGTTGATGGAGACACTCAGACAAATAAAGAAAAACAATATCTAAACTAAGCTTCACTATATTCCTGACTGAATCTAAGAGAATTTTACTGTTCCCTAATAACTTACTTGGGCAAAGCAAGATGAAATATGTGGGCAGTCTTTCGGGTCAGGCTTTGAAACAGAATACTTAATGCTGTGAGATTTCTCAGGCAGAATAACCTCATCTGATCACCTGACTCTACATTCTCGCAGTATTCTCCTGTGAAGATGAGACAGGAATTGAACATAGATGGCTGCGATGCACATCCAAATGTTTATGGGAGTGCCTGGAGGTCTCCCCTCTTTTCACTGAGCTAATGAACAAATGCTCTGTCCCAGACCCAGCATCTCTGGTCCTACTCAGCACTGTGGGGTGACTTTCAATGATTTAACAGCTCATTTATATTTCCCTTATTTTTTTAAATAAACCAGCTGTGCCAGTGCCCTCTATTAAAGCATATCCATTGAATTCAGTACCCATAATGCATGTACATTTCTCCTCATTTCAGCAGGGTGCACTGTTGATTAATTTTAACACAATTAACACAAGCAGAGCTCACAAATACGTTTTCAGCACAAGCATCTGCACAAATCAGCTTGATATACAAATGACATGTAATTATTTACAAATTTCAGCTAGTTGTGCTGGTACAAGTCATACATCCACTGCCCTACTTCACCTGACATGGCTGTCAGTACTTCCTGTTGTTACATCATGTTGCTATGTATATCACTGCAGCTGTATATACAATATTCAATGTAAAACATGCAGACTATTATGATTAAAGATGGTGTATTACTGAAACAATGTACAGCTACTGTTCTATTGCTCATTTGATGTATAAAAGTAGTTAATTTGCACTAATGTTCAGTGTTCAAAAATATCAAGCCTAAAACCTAAAAAAGTCCCTCAAAGAGCTTGCCACCATAAAATTCTGGAATTATATAACCTCACACCTAACCATAAACCCATACTGGATTAAAAAAAAAAATAGCTCTTAGGTTCATAGGTGTGTACTAAGTTAATGGCCCTGGGGCCTTTACAAGCCTAGCCATAGGATTACCTTGGCATCGTGCCACCTAACCTTAGTTTCCAGTGCCTCTATTGAGTAAAGCCACTGGAGTTATCCCTGTGATGAATTTTCTATTTCCTATCTACTCATTGCTTGACATGTATGGGAAGTTTATTACATAGCATGGGCAGTCTCTGGGTTATGAACCTGTCCCTCCAGTACATTTTGTTGATTGTGGTAATGAGGTTGAGGACTCTGGAGTATGTGGTGTGGAGGGATTGGAATTTCTTTAGCTGTAGCATTTCTAACAAACCTGGGTCAGACATGACTTTGTAAGTCAAGCAGAGATCTCCTCTAATTAGGTGATATGAGACAGAGAATAGTTGGAGTTTTTTGACTCTGTCCATATAGGACAAGTGTTTAAGACCTGGGATCCTCTTTGTGAGGTACTTTTGCAACCTCTTCAGTTGTTGCAGGCATCTAGTGAGGTACATGCCAAATGAGGCATTGTACTCGACGATTGGCCAAATGAGGGAAGAGTAGAGGGAGATAATGACCTCTTTCTTCCTGTATGCAAAACCTTTAGTAATGAGATGTGCCACACAGAAGGACTTTCTGACCACAGTGGCAATGTGGTGATCAAAAGAGATGTTGCTATCAACCTGTGTTCCCAGATTTCTTATAATGCCTTCTGCATTCAGTGGACTACCATCAATGTGGTAATTCATGGGAACTGGGTTTTTCCCAAAGGGGATAATGACACATATTTTGGCATTCAGCTTAAGGCCATGGTTCTGATACCAGTCGTTGGTCTCAGTGAGGCCATTCTGTAGGATGTCAACATCACTTGGGGAGTTAATAATAGCTCCCAACTTGCAATCATCTGGGAATTTTGTCATCCAGAGTCCCTTCCTGTTGACCTGTACTTCAGAGAAGTAGATACTAAACAGGAGAGGACCCAGGACCGAACACTGTGGGACTCACTCGTGACTAGTCGGCAGTCTGACTTGGAGTCAGCTACTTCCACACTGTGGGTTCTATCTGTGAGCCAGTTTGCAACTCACCTAGTGATATAGGGGTTGATGCCTACCTGAGTGAGTTTTTCTATGATTTCTGAGTGGGGAATGGTATCAAAGACCTTGGCAAGATCAAGGTAGGCTGTATGATCCACTTTACCTTCATCCATGGCTCTGGTGACTGACTCAAAGAAGTCGACCAAGTTGAGCAGGCATGATCTACCCTTCACAAAACCAAACTGTGTGGGATCCAGGGTGGGAGGGATGTGGATTTCCAAGGTGATTAGTTTGTGGTCAGATCTAACCAGGGAGAAGCTGACTATTGGTGTAGAGCAATGGTCAACTATGACTAGTGTGTTGGGCATGCTGTTTTGCCTTAGGGGCTTTAGTTGAGTGGCACACTGTTTAGGAGAGTTATGTGTCTCGTGATTAGTGTTGTGTTGTGGTGGTTGAGTGCATTTCTGCCTTGGAGGTCTCTGCTGTTTGGGTAGATTTTTATTGACAGCCTCCATGAAAGTGGGTGTGTGGTTTGTGTTTTTATGTGAAGGCAGTGATGGTGTGTGTTCTGGAGGGCTATGTGTTCCATGTGGTGTGGTGCAAGTGTTGACCTTCTCCTCTTGACCAGCTATTCCAGTCTTGGCTGGAGAGTGCGTGGCTTCCAGTTTGGATATATAAATGGATCTCTCGCAAGTCTAAGTGTTGGGAGGTAAGAGGAGAGGGTTGTCGTTGTACATGAGGCAGTTACTACATTGCTTCAAGATGCCCAAGTTCACCAGGTTAATAGGAGAAAGCACAGGGAACTGGTCTTTAGACATGCGTGAAGGGGTGGACATTAATAATAAGTACTGGAGTTGTTTCCTTGTAGAATGTTTAGTGCTGATAGCACTTTTGTGTGCTACAATAATTGCTACAAGAAGTCTGGTAAAGTGCTAGACTAATAAGCTAGTAAAAGTGCAGGAGAGGAGAGAACTAGCAGATCTAAGAGAAAAAATGAAGAGCAGACTTTGTCACTTCTCAAAAGCTTACAAACAGTCCTGGATATAACAAATCTGTATCTGGACTAGACTAGTTATAGGGAAAGTGGGAAACAAGCGCAAATGCAGGCTTTTAAACCAGAAAGTTGAAAGAGATGGAAAGACTGCCCAAATGGCCAATAAACTACAATTTCTGGGCCAGAATCCATTCCTCTTGTGGTAGATAGACTACCTAATGCTAACCACTCCCACTGATAAGCTAGAAGTCTACCCTCCAACACAGAAAAGCTTGGGGGGGCTCAGAAGCTTACATACAGTCCTGGATACAGCAAATCTGTATCTGGACCAGACTGGTTACAGGAAAGGAGGGTAAAGTGCAAACGTGGGCTTTTAGACCAAAAAGTTGAAAGATATGGAAAACTGCTCAAACAGCCAATAAACTACAATTTCTGGGCTAGAGACCACTCCTCTTGTGGTAGATGGCTACCTTGCACTTACCACTCCCACTGACAAGCTAGAAGGCTTCCTTCCGACAGAGAAAGGCTTGGGGGGTTCAGAAGTTTACAAACAGTTCTGGATCTGTATCTGGACTAGACTAGTTATAGGAAAGGTGGGAAACGTGCAAATGTGGGCTTTTAAATCAGAAAGTTGAAAGAGATGAAAAAAACTGCCCAAACGGCCAATGAACTACAATGTCTAAGCCAGAATCCACTCCTCTTCTGGTAGATAGGCTACCTAGTGCTTACCACTCCTACTGATAAGGTAGAATGCTTACCTTCAACACAGAAAGGCTTGGAGGGGCTCAGAGGCTTACAAGCAGTCCTGGATACAGCAAATCTGTGTCTTGAGAGACTAGTTACAGGAAAGGCAGGAAACAAGCTTAGAATTTTTTTTTTGCAATTAAATTAACAAATGACTAAAAACAAGTGCAGAAGGCAATAAATTAGGAGGCTACTAACAAGCAGTAATAAGTGCACAGTAAGCTCAACTGAACAAATAAGAGCACACAGAACAGCAAACTAAGACAGTTACAGTAAGAACAGCTGAATAAAGTATAATTTTTTTTCGTGGGGGGGCAGAGCATTAAGAGGCTACAGGGGTTGTTCTTCCCAAATGCTCTCTCTGTACACAGTAGATAAAGCTGAAGAGATGGGACTAGTAGGAGTGTCTGAAGTCAAAATATGATCTCACTGTACTCAGCTGAGTGAGCAAATGAGATGGTCCCAGAAGGAGTGTCCAAACACAAATTTTCAAGAGGGACGTGCAGTTTCAAAGCCACCAAGATTAACACCACAACAAGAACAGGGAGGGGGTAGGGAACCAACTGTAGAGACACAGAGAGACCACAATATTCAGTTCAATATTCAGTGGAAAAAATAAATAAAATGCAGTACTATATGAAAAAAGTACAGATAAAAGTGTACTTAATTTAGCTTATATTACCAGTTGATTGCAGGTAAATCTTAGCCAGCCAATAGCTTGGATATTTAGCAGAAATAACACAAGATGTAACACTTATATGGCAAGACAAACACCCTAGGCTAGGAGTTAAACACAGAATATCAAAGAAGTGAAACTACCCCCTCTGCTACCACTGGCTACACTTCTAACAAGCTCCCTGTAGAGACACAGGGAGACCCCAATATTCAATTCAATTAATATTCAGTGAAAAAAATAAATAAAATGCAGTACTATATTTTCTAACACATAAAGAAATTTTATTCCACCATACACAAACTCTCCTATGAAAAGAATTATTCCAAGTAGTGTTCTTATGCACCCACAATGTTTACCAAATAATTATTCTTTGTAGTGTTCAAGGAATGTGCTTTCTTATAAATACCCATGGTAATCCCAGATTTATAACCATTAATAATACATTTATAAATAACAATAAGACAGCCCATAACCAGGCTATATTTAATTGTATACAGAGATAACACCTCAAGTCTCCTTGAATAGCTCATACACACCATTCCTAGCATTTTCCTGGTGAACTACCTTTCTAGCCTTTCCAGTCTATCTGAATGCACCTTATATACATAAAAAGGCCCATAGTATTCTATAATTGGTCTAATCATGTTCTTATATGTAGGAAGTAAAACCATCCTATCTGTACTTACAATACTACTAAAGATGTTGCTTATTTCACAATAATATCTTCTAATAATGTCTAACAAATGAGGATCAAAACTTGATATTTTCAATTCTTGTATCCATATCTCTAGTAACTTGGCCCTTCTGTATACTAAAATCATCTAAAGCATAAGGATAATTAGGATTACCAACCCCAAAGTGCATAACACAGGATTTTTAACATTAAATTTCATATCATTCCTTATAATCCAGTTAAATAAGACAGGTATGCTTGAAAAGAAAGCTGATTCAACACCCCAGAAATAGTTGCACCTACTTTTACATCATCTGCATACTTAGTCATCCAAAAATTATTTTTACCTGGAAAACCGGCCATAAAAACATTGCATTTATATCACGTTATCGAAAGATGAAAATAGCAAACACTATTTCATCGGCCTCAAAATATCTAAACATGAAAATACCAAACATTCAGAACAGTGAATTTTTTCCCATGGAAAAAATTTGCTGCTCCGAAACACATACACACAACACAAGCACATCAAACAAACAGCAACCACACACATACACTTAAATTCCTACATCTAATGCTACACTAAACTAAACATACACTACTATCTACCCACGTACCTTAACCCAAACCCTAACCCTAAGGTCTGTCACTATCACACTCACCTAACCCGTGCCCTAACCCTAACTCACTTAAACTGCTCCCAACCCTAAAGTCTGTCACTATTGCACACATGCCTAACCCCACGCCCTAACCCTAACTCACCTAACCCGCCCTTAACCCTAATGTACAAACAATCGCACACTTACCTGAACCCAACCCGTAACTTTCCACCACACCGCTAAGAATAGCGAAGCCACAGAAACGGCCAACCGAATTCATTCCCGAGGAAAGAATTTGCTGTTCTGCAGCTTCGCTATTCTTAGCATTCGCTGAATAGTGTTCAATATCAGAACATTCTAAGTTTTAATATTTCGATGTTCTGATATAGACCCAAAATATCAAATATTGCGAAGCCCAACAATGGATCCTGTTGAACACCTGCCATAATTACCCTCTCATCAGACAAACATTGACCAGTTTTTAACCTACTACTTCTACCAACCAGCCAGTAGAAAATCTATCTAGAATGAATAAAACCCTAGCAACTAATACAGCATACACTCATAAGATGCAATTATAAAGGAACACCACAACAGTGAAAAACAAAATCTTTAATCCAACTGAAGATAAACGCTTTCACGGTATCGGAGACTGCTTCATCAGACCTAACTAAAAAATACAGCACGTCAACTATTTAAATCAATAACCCTCCCTCTTAGCATATCACATCAATAAAAAATTACAGTATGCAGAGTAATCAAACATGAATAAGCAAGCAAAATAAATAATCCAATTAACTAGAGACTCCTAAAATCAAGCTAGCGACTCGTTCTATCAAAATAAATACAGACTTACTTCTCTCGCAGTTCAATAATACAGAAACTACTAAATACAATTAAACAAATACGATAAAACAAACAGCTGCAAAAGCATGTTGCCTGTATTTTGTGCAAGACAACGCTAAAGATGCTGTTGAATTTTAATGATGTCATTATAGCCTGAAAAGGAAACAACAAACTCTGCAGCAAAATCTAATGACAAAATCAAGACACACTAAAATAAATAATTACATAAATAACTAACATTAAAATGCAAACAACTCCATAATAATAAAAAATAAAATAAGTTAATTAGGTAAAGACTGTGCTTTCAATGCCAGTTTAAGTGATACCATATCATTTCACCCAGGAGCTCTAAAGGACATCAGTTCAAAGATCCGTCTCTGTTCTTTCAACTCAGTTTTATTCCTGAGGTCTCCTCCTCTTATATCCTGTGGAATTACCTCCAACACAAAAAAAAATTAATTTATGTTGCTGACCAAACGCGTTTTCGCCTCACAATAAGACGCTGTCCAGTTCGACTCTCAGCTAGAGCGTCTTCTGCGTGGAGACATGCGTGAATGGGCATTCCTTCATTGAAGGTTGTGCATCAGGGCTGGCAACTCGGTACATAAAAATCAACTGCCAATCATTAGCAGACCAGAGTTCCGCTGTGGCGACCCCTAAACCGGGAAAAGCCGAAAGACACAACAACAACCAAATGCAGATATATGTGAAACAAGAACATTGCTACTCTTACTATGCCTAATATCATTCAAGTGCTCTAATATCCTATCTTTTAGACATCTGTTGGTTTTGCCAATGTAAAAGGCAAAACAACCCTCACAAAAGGCATAATAAACTATATTCATTGTTTTACAGTCTGCATAAAAATAACAATCAATGGTGTAATGTAAGGTTGGATGCACAAAAATATGTTCAGAGTAAATATACTTGCAAGCTTTATAGTTTCTACAAGGAAAAGTACCACTCTGAGATGAAATCAAAGAATCAACTGCTATAACAGCATTATTATAACAAAGCTGTCTCTTAAGAGACAGATTACTATGAAAACAAAACTTTGGTGTATCCCCTACAAGTTCTGTAAGTTCAGGACAACTGGACAAAATCCCCCAATTCTTCTTCACTATATCACTAACAGGATTAATATCATTTGAGTATGTAAAAATGCACCTCACTTTCCTAGTGTTAAGCTGTTGTTGGGATCCTCTAATTATAGATTGTGCCATTTCTAAAAAATATGGACTTGCCTTACTGTCCCTCTATGATTTCAGTTTTGAAATACAGAGATATATCTCTTTTGCAGAATAGCCTATTTGCAAAAACTCTTTTCTCAGATCTCCAAAAACTCGATCCAGAGATTCATCTTCTGTATGCAGACGCATGGCCCTGAAGCACTGTCCTCTAAGCACATTCCTAGGAATGTACCTAGGATGCATGCTACTTTTATGTAAGTGAGAATTCTTTTTGCAAGGCTTTCTATACACTTCGGTCTTAAATCTACCCAGAGCATCACTACTCACAGTAATATCCAAAAAATCTATCGACTCATGGGAGAAGTTACAACTAAATCTCAAAAACGCAGTAGTATTTGCATATACCTAAAAAACTCATTGAACATCTCTATAGTACCACTCCATAGCAAAAAATATCATCAGTAAATGGTTTGCAATGAATAATATACTGTGAAAAAAACATTGTTACGTAAAATTTGATTCTGTTCCCAATAAGCTAAAACAAGGTTGGCGTAGCTGTTAGCACAAGCCACAATCTACACAACTGTTATCGGTAATCACTCTGAACAAAGAAGTGACATCTAATGTAACAAATAAATGTTCATAGTCAGCTGAAATACAACATACTTTATGACACAAGTCTGTAAGAAAATCCTTGTATCTCTCAAAACAGATTTCACATTGTCCAGCACAGGTCGTAACATCTTCTCTAGATAGACGGATAAGGGCTCAGTGGCCCAACCTCTGCTAGATAATACACCATGCATTGGGGGCCTATTCAAACTCTTATGGACCTAAATATTGCTTTGGTTATTTGGGAAAAGGATGATTCAAAGGATGAGAGAAAATACTAAGATCTAATAAAGGTACTACATCTAGTTGCTGCAATGAAGAGTAGAGCAGTTTATAACCAAAGTAGGGCAGACATTCAGATATAAACACTTATAGATCAGCAAAGAGAAAACAAACGTGACTATTCGCATATACAAAGGTGGTTAGTAGCTTTGATTAGCTTGCAACAATGCAGTCTGGGAACAGCCTGGACAATGGAACTACAAATCATATTTAAAGTGGTCTTACCATTTTAGTATTTTGAGAGCTGCTACCTAATGTTAGCAGAGGGTATATTCAAATTTTGGAATTTTCACACCCTTGTCTATGTCTTCACATACATCTACAGTTAGCAGTCTGCTCATTTTATATATGTTTTATTTGAGAAAGGATTTATTTTTTAATTTTGTTATCCACATGCAAGTGGAATTGTAAGGATGGGTCAAATTAAACCTAGATATTTTAAAACTTATAATGAGAGATTGGAGTTGTGAAGGCTGCCAGCCTAGTCAAATAGAATTTGGTACATAATTCTATCATTTGTAAATACTGTGAAATGTTGAACGTAAAACAATGTGGCAAAATTGCCCTCTGCTGTAAAGAAAGCTAAGTCAAGCATTTATTTTTGGTCTTTTGAAATTCAAATTATTTCATCACTGCCTTTGATGTTTACAAGTCAGCTCAAGTCTGGCTAGATGAAGGCTTCCTGCCTATTGTTTTAAGGCTAACGTTAATGACCAGAATTTACATGTGGAATGTCATTTATTACTCTAAGTGTAAAAAAATGTAAATGCAGTTTCTGTCAGCCTGGAACACCAGGAAAGTGTGAAATGATGTAATGTTTTAGCAGAACTGCAGTTTCAATTTAAACAGTGAGAACCAGAGATTATTAAGCATTTTTGGCTTGAACATCCAACTCAGCACTGCCTTATGCTCTATGTAAGTAAGTTATTTTAGAAGTGTGTTTTCTTGTAGATAGCTAGAAGTTAGAAAGATTAAACTAAGTGTTTTTCTGTGATGTCAGAACTGTAGTACTGATTTATTTTAAGTATTTCTGTGTGATCTCTGAACTTTTGACTAGCACTGTATGTGTATGTTTGTTTGAGTCTTTCGGCTTTTCCCGGTTAGGGGTCACCACAGCGGAACTCCAGTCCGCTAATGATTGGCAGTAGATTTTTACTCGCTGGCTTGCCGGGCCTAACGCACAACCTTCAACGAAGGAACGCCCATTCACGCATGTCGACACAGTAGAAAGTATTGTCTCGTGGTTTTAATTATTTATTATTAAATATGTTAAAACCTTTTAACTGTGGCTGGTTTGTGTAGAGATAAGTTAAGCTCTAGAGTACACTGCATATTTACAGAGTTTACTGTCCAAGTTATTCCAAATAAGTCTTGACTGATTAGTCACACTTTCCAATTGGATAATAATATTGCACAGTAATGATTGGACACCCTTTTAAGGGCCTTTAAGTAGCTGATAATATTAGTGGGTGGTGGCAGCTGGTACTACCGTATAGTCTGGGAGAAAGGGGCACAGCTGGAAAGCCTGTGCCAGCCTTCCCCAGGAGTGTCTATGTGGTTGTATAAACTCTTATCTCAAAGTGCAAGTGTGTGTGTGTGTGTGTGTGTGTCAGCTACTTTGGCAGGGACACGAAGCACTGGTTAGACAGAGTGGGTGCTGGAGATTTTAGCTTGCCCACCAGGCTGAGATCTGGACCCTATAGCTGTGCCACTGGGAAGCCTTATTGGCGACCAAGGGAGTGACCAGCCCCAGGCTGACTGTGATCTCTGTGTGCTCTTAAGGGAAATTGCACTTTACTGTGTGTATCTGTTATCCTTTCCTCCTATATGAGATGCCCTCTCTAGTGTTGGTGGTGAGGACTGAGGCTCGTTGATTGCTGGGCCAGGGCACAGGCGTCACATTTGTGTTTGGCAGTGGTGTGATATCCACATCACATATTAATTAGTTGGCAAATACTAATCGGTGTGTAGTGGTGTCGGTAGAGTGAATCCTGTAGCTTGTGTACAGTGAGCTTTGAAGGTGTTTTGTACTCTAAATCAGCCATGCAGTGAATACTCAGAGTTCAGATCACAATTCTTTTATTTATTTTGTTAGCTTAGTTAGTCAGGGTGAGCAGGCAGCATGTCAGCAGAGGAGTATGGAAAGATGACAAGGAGCCAGCTGGCGGAGATGTGCCAGGCTAGGGGACTGATGCATGGAAACGTGACTAAGACAGACCTGATTGCAGCCTTGGTTACAGCTGCATCAGAAAACAGTAACCAGGAGGACAATCAGACTGGCAATGGAGATATAATTCCCTCGAAGAATGGACAGCTCAACCTTTCTGCAGTGGACTTCAAAATCCAGCTGGAGCTAAAAAGACTTGAGTTGGAGGCCAGGCATGTGGAATTAGAAGCAAATGAGAGATTGCAACATTTGTAGGCTGATGAGAATGAGAAACTGTTATGTTTGCAAGCTGAGGAACAAGAGAGGCAGAGGCAGCATGAGAAGGTGATGCTGTCTCTTCACCAGATTCATGGAGGTAATGGGGAAGGGAATAACTGGACACCAGAAGCACAAAAGGTCAGTAAATTTCTTCTGCAGTTGAAAGAGGGGGATAATTTTGATAATTTCATTCATATGTTTGAGAGGGTATGTAAACAGTATGAAATTGACCAGGGGCTCTGGGTACGGTTCCTGACCCCCTTACTCCATGGTATAGCTGTAAGTGTTCTGTCCAAAATGTCTGATGTTGCATGTTTTGATTATACTGCTGTAAAAATTTTTAGAACTGTTTAAGCTAACACCTGAAATGTATAGGAAATAGTTTTGTGAGCATAGACGCAAGGCAGATGAAAGTGTGTGTGAATATGTTGCTGATTTGAGCACTTATTTCCATAGGTGGGTGAGTGGATGTCAGGTCACCACATTTGAAGGGCTGGCAGACCTTTTGGTGAGGGAACAAGCCCTAAGAGCTTTGCCTGAGAACATGAGGATCTGGTTAGCTGATAGACAATGTGCTACTACAGATGAGTTGGGGGAAGAAGGTAGACCTATACCTAGCAAGCAGGGCAGCCCTGCACAGGAAGAGGACTCCCAGTACTGCTCAGGGGTCTAAAGAAACCCATGGTGGGCAGCACAGACTGCCCCAACAGAATCTGCCAGTAGCAGGGGAAGCCAGTAGTCCAGGTACATGTCCAGGAGCTAAGGTTAAATGTTTTGAATGCAACCAGTGGGGCCAGGTGGCATGCAGGTGTCCATGGAGGCAAGGTGGGGAACCAAAGGTGAGGGAGCCAGTGAGTGGGAAAGACAAAATGCCAATAGTAGGTTGTCTTGAGACAACAGGGGTACTGAACTACCATCCTGCAGATGTCCTGATAGGGAAGGATTTGCATGAGGCAGTTCCATGTGCTTATGCAGTTACACGCAGTCAGTCTAGGAGACAAGCATGTGGGTCTGGTAGCCTGGGGGAGACCCAGACAGAATGCATACTTGCAGCCAGGACTGCTGAGGTGATTACTTCAGGGAGGGAGCTACTCTGTAGTAGTGAAACTGAATGTGAGCCACAGCTGCTTGTGGGTACTTATGTTCCCTTGGACAGAGTGACTGCAAAGGTAGAGGTGAGTAGTAGTACCCAGGCTGACAGCGAGTCACCACTGTCAGAGGATGCCAGACTTCCTGTAGAAGGGGAGCTGAGAAGGGTTACAAGGAGAAAGTTGAGACGGGGTCAGCTCTCAGAGCCTACATTGCAAGGCTTGAGGCGGGTAGCTAGGGAGGCACCTGATTCTCAAGGAAAGGGGGAATCTGTATACGGGGACAAAGGGTTACTATACAGAGAGTGGACCTCTGAGGGAGGGCTAGAAGGTGAGAGAGTGCAGCAGTTGGTAGTGCCTAGAGCCTACCATGTGGCGCTTCTAGCAATAGCCCATGATATTCCCTTTGCAGGTCATATGGGCATAAAACATGCAAAGAGGCATATTATGCAAAACTTCTTTTGGCCTGGAATTTCCAGAGATCTAACAGGGCACTGCAGGACCTGTGAGCAGTGCCAAAAGTTAGGCAAAGCAGGAGACAAGGTGAAAGCTCCTTTGATGCCGTTGCCTGTGAATGAGAAGCCATTTCAGAGGGTAGCTATGGATATTGTGTGTCCTCTGAGTACCCCAAGTTCCACAGGGAAAAAGTATATCCTAGTGGTAGTGGATTATGCTACAAGATACCCTGAGGCAGTGGCTTTGTCCTCCAATGAGGCAGAGAAGGTGGCAAATGCTTTGTTAGAGATTTTCAGCAGGGTAGGTTTCCCAAAAGAAATACTGACTGACAGAGGTGCACATTTCATGTCAGACTTGCTGGCTTGTCTGAGGAAGTCCTGTGGGGTGAAGCACATGAAGACCACCCCCTCCCATCCCCACACTAATGGTTTTGTTGAGAGGTTAAACTCTACAATCAAGTCCATGCTACGGGCATTTGCAGATCAGTTTAAGAGGGAGTGGGACAAACATTTGCCCCATCTGTTTGCTTACAGAGAGATTCCCCAGGAATTTTTCACCCTTTGAGTTGCTGTATGGGCATAGGGTGAGGGGACCTCTAGATTTAATTTGAGATGAGAGGGAAGGAGAATGTGAGTCTCACAAGGAGTCTCTTGTGGCATACGTTCTAAACCTCAGGACAAGGCTCTGGGAACTCATGGGTTTGGCCCAGGAGAACCTGGCAGAAGCACAACAACAGGAAAAGGTGTGGGATGACAGGAATGCTCAAGCTCGAGAGTATGCTGTGGGGCAGAGGTAATGGTTCTCATTCCTGTCAGACACAACAAGCTGCAAGCAGCTTGGGAGGGACCCTACAAGGTGATAAGAAAGGTAAGTGATGTTAACTACATGGTGGAACTGCTAGGTAGATGGCAGGGGCACAAATTGTACCATGTTAACATGATGAAACTTTACCATGATGATAGGGAGGTCCTTGTGCTGAGCATTTGCAGTGGATTGCAGGAGGTGTCTGAGGGAGATCTGGGGACTGATCTCCTCAGTGAGGCTCAGGCTGACACCTCGATGAAAGGGGTAACAATGTTCCAGCAGCTATCTCCTACCCAGGTTCGAGAAATCTGATCAGTGTTGCAGGAATTTGGGGACATGCTCATTGGGAAACCAGGGTGCACCCACCTGGTGCAGCACCAGGTGGATACAGGACCCTAAAGGCCTATTAGGCAGGCCCCTTATAGGGTGCCTGAGAGAGTCAGACAGACCCTGAGGGAGGCGGTACAGGAGATGTTGGAACTAGGGGTGATTCAAGAGTCAAACAGTCCCTGGGCCTTCCCAGTGGTGCTGGTGCCAAAGAAGGATAGCAGCACCAGGTTCTGTGTGGACTACAGGAAATTAAATAGTCACACAGAGTAGGATGCTTACCCCATGCCTAGGATGGATGAGGCCCTAGAGCAGCTGCATGGGGCTAAATATCTTACAACTATTAATCTTATCAAGGGTTACTGGCAGGTGCCCTTGACTCCCAGTGCTAGAGAGAAGTCAGCCTTTGTGACTCCTTTTGGTTTGTATGAGTTTATAAAGCTGCCCTTTGGGATGCAGAATGCCCCAGTGACTTTCCAGAGGCTGGTAGATCATATCCTAGTAGGAGCTAGAGGGTTTGCCCTTGCTTACTTAGATGATATTGTCATCTACAGCCATTCCTCGCCAGAGCACCTTCAGCATGTCAGGGAGGTGCTGGGCAGACTACAGAGGGCAGGGTTGACCATTAAGCCGAGCAAATGTCCGGTGGGTATGGCAGAGGGCTCCTACCTAGGAAATAGAGTGGAGAATGGTAAGATAAGGCCAGAACCTGCCAAAGTGGAAGCCATTCAGGCATGGCCTGTACCTGTTATTAAAAAGCAGGTGAGGGCATTTTTACAGCAGGGTACTACAGAAAGTTTGTCCCCTGTTATAGTACCATAGCTGCTTCCCTCACAGACCTGACAAGGAAGAACAGGCCAGATAAGGTAGCATGGACCCCAGCATGTGAGCAGGCATTCCAGAAGCTTAACGAAGCTTTGGGAGGACCCCCTGTGTTAGTCAGTCCAGATTACAGCAAAGAATTTGTTGTGCAGGTGGATGCTTCAAACCATCGAGTGGGGACAGTACTTAGCCAGATTTCTTCAGAGAGGGAAGAGCACCCAGTGGTGTATCACAGTTGTAGGCTCCATCCCAGGGAGGAATGCTATGCAGCAGTAGAAAAGGAATGTCTAGCCATAGTGTGGGCATTGCAGAAACTTCAGCCTTATCTGTATGGAAGGAAATTCAATGTTATGACAGATCACAACCCCCTAACATGGTTAAATAGAGCCAGCCAGCAAAATGCCAAGTTGCTAAGATGGAGCCTAGGGTTGCAAGCATATATGTCAGTGCAGCACTGCAGTGGGATTAGCAATGCCAATGCAGATGGGCTCTCAAGACAGGGAATGGGGTGAGGTACACCCAGATAGACCTAACCCTCTCAAGTGACATTTCTCAAGAGTCACTTGAAAAGATAGCTTGAGTTCTCTGGGGGGGGGGCATGTGCAGACTGGTAGAGAAGGGTGAAGGATACCAGCCTAGTCAAATAGAATTTGGTACATAATTATATCATTTGTAAATACTGTGAAATGTTGAACTTAAAACAATGTGGCAACATTGCCCTCTGCTGTAAAGAAAGCTAAGTCAAGCATTTCTTGTTGGTCCTTTGAAATTAAAATTATTTCATTACTGCCTTTGATGTTTACAAGTCAGCTCCAGTACTATTGTTTTAAAGCTAAAGTTAATGACCAGAATTTACATGTGGAATGTCCTTTATTGCTCTAAGTATAAAAGAATGTAAATTCAGTTTCTGTCAGCCTGGGAACACCGGGAATGTGTGAAATGATGTAATGTTTTATCAGAACTGCAGTTTCAATTTAAACAGTGAGAACCAGAGATTATTAAGCATTTTTGTCTTGAACATCCAACTCAGCACTGCCTTATGCTCTATGTAAGTAAGTTATTTTAGAAGTGTGTTTTGTTGTAGATAGCTGGAAGTTAGAAAGATAAGACTAAATGTTTTTCTGTAATGTCAGAACTGCACTACTGATTTATTTTAAGTATTTTTGTGTGATCTCTGAACTCTTGACTAGCACTGTGTATGTAGTAGAAAGTATTGTCTTGCAGTTTTAATTATTTATTATTAAATATTTTAAAACCTTTTAACTATGGCTGGTTTGTGTAGAGATAAGTTAAGCTCTAGAGTACATTGCATATTTACAGAGTTTACTGTCCAAGTCACTCCAAATAAGTCTTGACTGATTAGTCACACTTACCAATTGGATGATAATATTGCACAGCAATAACTAGACACCCTTTTAAGGGCCTTTGAGTAGCTGATAATATTAGTGGGTGCTGGCAGCTGGTACTACTGTATAGTCTGGGAGAAAGGGGCACAGCTGGAGAACCTGTGCCAGCCTTTCCCAGAAGTGTCTGTGTGGTTGTATAAACTCTTATCTTAAAGTGCAAGTATGTGTGTGTCAGCTACTTGGGCAGGGACAGGAAGCACTGGTTGGACAGAGAGAGTGTTGGAGATTTTAGCTTGCCCACTAGGCTGAGAACTGGATGCTATAGCTGTGCCAGTGGGGAGTCTTATTGGGGACCTGGGGAGCAAGGGAGTGACCAGCCCTGGACTGACTGTGATCTCTGTGTGCTCTTAAGGGAAATTGCACTTTACTGTGTGCATCTGTCATCCTTTCCTCCTATATGAGATGCCCTCTCTGGTGTTGGTGGTGAGGATTGAGACTCCTTGATTGCTGGGCCAGGGCACGGGCATCACAGGAGTCCCTAATGAGTCACTTAAGTAGAGGAAGGAAGCAGAATCAAGACATTGTGGTATTACAAAGACCAGCAAGTGTTTTTTTTTTTTTTTTTTTTTTTTTTGCACAGTAGTAACACTGAATCAAGTAGCAG